>NW_004524589.1:6659226-6662793 GCF_000260255.1 Octodon degus | reverse complement strand
GAGTGTGAACTGAAACCTCCACAAACTGTGAGCTAAATAAACCTTTCCTTCCTTCATTTTGAGTGCCGGGTATTTGTCCCAGCAATGAGCAAAAGTAACCAAGACAACAGGCTACTCTGTCACCCCATTTCTTATAGAATAAGACCAAACTGCAGCTCTCCTCCTTTAAAGTGTAAGTATTGGGCATTTTGTTTCGGTACTAAGCGAGTGCCTAAGGCAGTGTGGGGAACCCAGTGTGGGTGGCATTTCTGGGTCTATACCACACAATGTGGTTCAGAAGTTTCGGAAAGTGGTTCAGAGGAGGGGGTTGGAAGGTGTTGTGTACTGCAATTAGAGAAGGCCGGAGTGGTATAAGTGGGAATGGTGATAGGAAATTCTAGAGGCTAAGAATGCTGACAGGAAGACAAACTGTAAAGGACAGCCTGATGTTTCTGCTGAGAACACAAACTGTACTGGAAGCTGGCCTGGAGGTCATATGTGTTACACTAGTAGAAAATGTGCATTCATTTTGCCCATGCCCAGAGAACTCATGGATGATTACGGTTACGTACAATGGACTACTCACAGAAAAAAAAATTCAAAGCACTTCAATATTCAGGAAGTAGCATGCCCACCTTTACCTGCTTTTAGGCTTGTTTACAATGAAAGTCATGAGCAAAACATGTCAAATGTTTGCAGGCTCACTAGAGAGAAAACTACAAAGAACAGGATTACTTAAAAGACTAACATTAAAGCAAACGCAAGCACACTACATCAGAGCAGTGGCAAAAGTGCCCTGAGAGGATCTCAGGCAGCAGCAACCTTAGAGGTTATGGACACAAAACCACAGAGATTTATTTGGAGACAATATCACCTAAACTTTCTGCTTTAAAGGGGGTGCATGAAAACTCAGTTACCAAAAATTCATTTCACCATGTTCACCTATCTAGATATTCAGAGTCCATGACAACCCTGATCTTAGGGCCCTGGCTACTATTCTAGCTGACAGGAGACTTTGACAGTGTCCACACAGTACTGGATTAAAAGACATGCAGAATGCACAAATTATGTGATGCCTAGGTGTCATCTTAGATTTTAGGAGACCTAGAAATCCAGACCAGTACTTACTAGAAGGTCATACACAAAGCTGCAGCAAAATGCAGTGGAGGCCCAGGAAGTATAAGCTGCCAGACCTGTGAAAAGTCTGCTGAGGGAAGCCAAACCTGTAAAGTGAAGGCAATGGGGAGGCCTTAGGGGCCAGTGAGGCAGGAAGAAGGAGCACCAAAGTGGCAGGGCATTGAGTCAAAGGGTCAACAGGCTTGTCAGCCATGTTAACACATCAGTGATATGGATGTATCAGGGATGTCTCATCTTCTAATTTAGCTGTACAATATATTTCTCTCTATTTTCTTAGAGATTCTCTAATTTACCTCACCAAGTACATTTAGATTTTTTCATATAAAATATACTTCTAAACTTTTATTATGATTATTTAGAAAAAATTCCATTGCAAAATTTAAATTATATGTGTGAGTAGATGTTTATTGCATCTTCCAATTATTTACTTCTGGTGTACAGAACTATAAATTAACTTTTGCATATTCACTTATATTCTTTTTTTTTCAAACAAAATTGGTGAGAAAGTTTCAGTAATTAACACATTGCATACATTCTTCCTAGTGGTTAATTTCTGTACAAGCTGCGAACATGATATTCCTTTTACAAACAGTATTACAACAAATCCGTCTATTCATTAAGAGAATGTAACTATATATCTATCCTAACCACTTTGAATACACAGATACAAAATGGACATTCATCTGGATCCCCTTTTTTCGTTAAGTTCCATTATTTGAATATTATAGGTGTATTAACTCAGCAAAATACTCTAAAAGAGTTCAGTAGTCCATAATAGTATTGGGTCTTCCACTTCACTGGCAATGTCAGAAATTGTTGACCTGAGTCAACTACAGCTCAACATAACACCATGGCTTTACTTATTATATTTCATTTTTATACTTTTCTGCTGGATGGTTAAGACCAAGATCAAGCAAGACTGATGCAACAAGAGTTGTAGCTTTTGGGTTTCATGATGTCAGTGAAATCCCCTCAGGATTTTTTTCCTGAGATCCTGTACCTCAGATTGTAGATCCTTTGTCAGTGTCAGGCTTGTGGATGAGTCACGGCCATTGCTTGGCCAATGTGCTCTCTGTGAAAGCCTGAGAGAAAGTTTTCTCTCCCTGTGACTATCCTTAGGCACACTCTAAGTCATCGATCACTTTCCTCTTTGGCCCCATAGTCTCCTTGATCAGAAAATTTGGGACACTTTTGAGTTACATGACGTTACAGTACAAGTTCTCATATGTCCTGAGTCTTAATTGATTTTGGAAGGCTTGCAACAAAATGTTGTCTTTCCTTGCGGCCCTCCTTTTTCTCTAATTTTGGTCTGCAAACTTAGATTGTTGACCCTCCAGAAGAGAAGTTTATTACCATACAACCTAAACTGTTAAGCTTAACCTCACTATCTGTCTGAATATCAAACATCATAGGCATAACATTGAATAGGTATTTTTCATCAAGTACTGATATGTTGAACTCTAAGTCCCTAAAGAATATGATGAAAAAACATTTAAAACTTAGAAGTATTTTAAAAATAGGCATAAATAATAATTAATTCTTATGTTTATGTGTAAGTCCAAAAATCTAACCATATACAACATTGAAGCAGGAAAGACCCACAACATTCCTTTTCCTGTCTCCTGCCTTCATTCATCACCCCCTTCTTTTTGAACAACTATCCACCTGAGAGACAACACAGCAGCAACTGGCATGTCATGAAAAGCAGCCTGTATTAAGAAGACCAGAATGACAGGCACTCCAAGCATGAACCTAATATTACAAATTGCCATCTTCAGTGCAGTTGCTTAGTTCACAGGTGTCATTATATGTAGTTAGTCAGGGTGATAATCTTTCCAATTAAATGCTAGATTCAAAAATCTTCTGGAGATTCTCAGGATCATTGCCTTGCCCATCTTCTACATAAAACTGCATGGCTTGACATTGTCATGTTTTCAAGCTCTTCTCCTTTCTCTCTCTTAATTAGTTAGTCCTCAAGTTTTTGCATTCCTTCTACTTGTATTGTACCTTTCAATTTGTATGTCTTCTTTTGAGTTCTTATACTAGGGAAACTACATGATATTTACAGCAATTTTGGGAGTATGGCCATCTTCATAATGTTGGTTCTTCCTATCCAGAACATTGGAATATCTTTCCATTTTCTGAAACCCTCTACATTCACTTTTTTAAGGGTAATGTAATTTTACTTGAAAAGATCTTTGACATCTTTAGTTAGATTAGTTCCAAGGTATTTCATTTTCCTCGGTGCTATTGTAAAAGGTATTGTTTCTATAATTTCCCTTTCAATGTATTTGTTATATGTGTAAAGGAATGCTATTGACTTTTGGGTATTGACTTTATAACCTGCTATGCTACTGAATTTCTGTATTAATTCTAATAGCTTCTTGGTGGAGTTTTTTGGGTCTTCCAAGTAAAGTATCATGTCATCTGCAAATAATGATAATTTAACTT
>NW_004524589.1:6643312-6657698 GCF_000260255.1 Octodon degus | reverse complement strand
GTTCACAGCTATGAATTTTCCGCTGAGAACTGCTTTCATCATATCCCATAAATTCTGAGAAGTTGTGCTTGAATTTTCATTGAATTGTAGATATTGTTGTATTTATTTTTTAATTTCATCTGTGACCCATTGGTTGCTAGGTAGGGTATCATTTAATATCTATGAATTCAGGGATTTTTTCTAGTTTCTTGTGTCATTTATTTCCAGTTTCATTGCACTGTGTTCAGCTAGTATGCATGGGATATTTTCTGTTCTCTTGCATATACTTACACATGACCTATGGACTAGTATGTGGTTGATTTTAGAAAATGACCTTTGTGCAGCTGAGACAAATGTGTATTCAGCTGTGTTTCAGTGGAAGATTCTGTTTCTGTCCATCACGTCCATTTGTTTCAAGCTCTGGTTCAATTCTATTATTTCTTTGCTAATTTTTTGTCTGTATGACCTATCTTTTGGGATAAGTGTGTGTTAAGGTCTCCTGTTAAGATTGTGGTACTGGATATTAGATTTTTCATGTCCATTAAGATTTGCTTTATATAGTTGAATGCTCCCGTGTTTGGTGCATACATATTTATGAGTGTTACCTCTTCCTCTTGAATTTTTCCCCTAACCAGTATATAGTGGCCTTCTTTATTTCACTTGATCATTCTTGGTTTGAAGTTGAGACTGTCTGAGAATAGGATTGCTACCCGTGTATTTTCCGAGGTGCTGGGCCATGTTTTATTGTGTTCCATCCTTTGACTTTCAACCTATGAATGTCTTTATGAGTTTAATATGTTTATTGTATACAGCATGTTGTTGAATTTTGTTTCCTAATCCACTGTGCCAGTCTGTTTCTTTTAATTGGTGAATTGAATACATTTACATTGATGGTTAGAATTGAGATATATTGACTTATGACCAACATGTTATTTACCTGTTGTCATTTACTCCTTTTTCCCCTGTTTAATTGCTTGCCTTATTTAGTTGGTTGCTTCTGATCTCATTTGTGGAGTTCTGATCATTTTGGTCCATCTCTACAGCATCTTTCAGTAGCCTGTGTAGGGTTGGCTTTGTCATCATGAAATTCTTTAGTTGTTCTTTGTCCTGAAAGTATTTCACTTCTCCATTCAACTTGAAATAGAGTTTTTCAGGGTATAGTATTTTCGGTTGCTATTTGTTTTCATAAACGACGTGTACTCTGCTCCATGCTCTTCTTGCCTTCATGGTTTGTGAAGAGAAGTCGGCCATAATTCTGATGAGTTTTCCTTTGAATGTGATCTGCTTCTTTTCTGTAGCAGCTTTCAGTACATTATTCTTGTGCTGAATTTCAGGGGTCTTGACTATTATATGTCTTTGTGTGCTTTTATTTGGGTTGAGGTTACTTGGTGTTCTGCATGCTTTGGTTACCTGAATGTCAGATTGTTTCCTCATATTTGGGAAGTTTTCTGCTATTACTTCTGCCCATATTTTTTTAAATGCCATTTGTATTGAGTCCTTCTTTCTCATTGATGCCTATTAGTCTCACATTGTTCATCTTGGCATCGTCTTGTAGGTGATGGATTATTTTTTTCTGTATCCTAGTTGTTTTTAAGATAGCTGCACCAGTATCTTCAAGATCTGAAACTCTGTCTTCAGTTTCACTTAAACAGTTTTGTAAGCTTGTGATTGAGATTTTAAGTTCCTCTATATCTCTTTGACACTGCTGTGTGTGATCTATTTCTTTCCTGTATTGCTCATTCAAGGAATCTGTCATTTTTATAATCTGCTCTATTTTTTTATCGATGTCTTCTTTAGAAGCAGTTATTAATTCTTTTACTGCAGTGTTTTTTTCAGATTGGTTTTCCTCCCTAAGTTTCTGTAGTTGACTTTTTACTTCAGTTGTTATGAGTTCTGAGAATTCTTCTATTTCAGAAAATTCTGCTCTGAGTTCCTCTATAATTTTCTGCTGTTGCTTATTTACTATTGACGCTATTATTTCATACATTTGAGCTGAGCTAGTGTCCTCTGCACTTGTTCTGGTGGGCATTCATTTTCCTCCATGCGTTTCTTCATTGGTTCATTACTGCAGATTTTATTAATTCAGGAAGTTCTTTTTTAATTTTCAATCTGAGTTCCTGTATACATTTCTGCAGCAATTTCTTTATTCCAGAAGCTGTTGATTCATTGCTTTCAGCTGTGTGATTCCCAATTTGTTCTGTGTTAGTGTTCTCTGCACTTGTTATGGGTGGACTTGGATTTGGAGATTGCATTTTGCTCCTTCTCATTGTCATTTTGTGTAGCACTGTCTTCTGACCATTGTTGCAGTTATAACCTTAGCACCTATTGAAGTTCAGGTGCAGATCTTCAAAGTTTGGATTTATCCATCTGTGCTTGGCTTGAGTCTGGCTTATGTGCTCAGGTCCTTCCCGCTGATGCCCTTGGAAGTGAATCTGTTGTGCCCCTCTGGAAAAATGTTCTGCTTCTGGACTGCCTGGATAGCTCTTTCCCCTACTCTTTCTGCAGGGATTGCAGCTGCGAGGTTTCACCTCAGGCCTGTATGCCAGGCCTGAGCTGTGTCTAGAGGGGACAAGGTAGAGTAGAGGGGAGAGGCAGCTCTCCCACACTCTCACAGGGTCTGGGCTAGGACTGGATCTGTGGATCCCCAGAACACAGCAGAAATTATCACTGGGCAGGTAGGATGGGGGCTGCTGCGGAGTATTGGGTGGGCCTAAGGGGTTGGATGAGGGTCTCACCCACACTGTGCTTGGTCTGGGACCAGCAGGTCCCACTGGTGTAGGGTAGCCAGGAGCTCTTCCACACACTCACCAGACCTGGGCTAGGACTGGATCTGGGGTTCCCTAGAACGCAGAAGAAATTCTCACGTGGCGGGCAGGGAGGGGGGGCTGCTGTAGAGTGGTGCGGGAGGCATAAGGGAATGGAAGATGGTCTCACCCACGCTGCACCTGGGTTGGGCTCACTTATATTCTTGGACGATTTCAATTTGCTTTTTTATTTCTCATGAAGACTTTGAAATTCTTCAGAAAAGTTCACCTATTTGTTGGTTCTAACTATAAGAGTTCATTTCTTCTTCCTGTTAATGTGGATGACTTCCAGATGAAAATGTTGAATGCAAAGTTTTTGTTTCTTTTAGGTCCAGAGAAACAGCTCAGCAGATTAAAGCACCTGCAAGCAGGAGCAGGGGCTGGGGGTTCATTTCTGGGGTCTGCCATGCTGGGCCTGCCCCCAGGGCACACCGAAAGAGCGATTGAGATTGGGCATGGTGGTGCACACCTGTAATTCCAGCACTTGGGAGGCTGTAAACAGGAGATTCACTATGAGTTTGATCTAGTAGTGAGACCTTGAACACCCTGTAGAACCTTCCTTAAAATACACAAACACACACACACACACACACACACACACACACACCCAAAAAAAAAAGTTTTTGTCTATTTTTAGAAAACAGAGAAAAATATACCACTTTTCAATATCAAATGTGAAATTACTGCAAGGTTTGTAGTGTTAGACAGTTTATTACCGTTTTTATGCCTGAAGTCGAATTCCAGAGAACATCTTGGCTTTTATATTGCTTTGCAGATAGTAGTGGCTGTATGCTCTGTGAGGACCGCAGTCGCAATACAGTGATGTACCTACCGCGGGACCCCAGAGTTGCGACAAGTGGAAAACAAACACAGATGCAAAAATGTTACTGGTTTTCTGAGAAGAATTGAAAAAATAGGTTTTAGGTGTGAAATTTCAGTATCTTCTAAAGCTACTTACTTTACATCAAGCAGATGCATTTTCTTCAATGTTTTCAATATTTTATATTTGAATGTAGCTAGTGTCCTTGTCTAAAATACAGATAAACTGTGAGCTGTGTACCTTACCAAAGGATTGAGATTTTCATTGGATGGTTGTATTACTAATAACTACCCTTCATCATTTGACAATTTCTTACTATTTTGTCACAGGGTATACAGGAAATAAAATTTATGTCAATAAGACCTATCCATATTAAGAAGGTCTGTATGTAATTTCAAAAACTGAAAGTCAAATATTAATGGAGAAAATGCACCCTAAATTCTTTCATTATACTAATCAATTACTTTTAATATAATTAATATTTTAGATTAATACATTTAAAAATACCTCCACCAAAAAAGTATAAATATGTGAAGTCATAATGAAAAATGCAATTCTGCAATTATTTTGGCTCAAATATAATATAACAAATATTCCAGACAGAAGACTATTGTAAATGATATGTTCAGGTCATCTTTCGAAAAAAAAATCACATGATCACAACTTTAATTCTGTGAGTGCTTTTAAAGAAACAAAATACAATGCTCAGAAGTAGTGATAGATGTACTTTGAGAACAACGAGAAATAGCTGTGAGTTGAATTTTAAAAGGTAAGCTACTCTACATAACTGAGATTTGAAAGTCATTATCTGGGAAGAAATTGAAAAATCCTTTAGCAAAAATTATATCTACATTCAAATGGCAAATAGAAATTGAAACCAAATTGCTAAGAGTTAACAATAAAACACATAAAGGACAGGAAAATTGCTACGTTAGCAATTAGCTAATATTCACCCAAATTGCTGAATATACTATTGGTCACATAACATAATACAATAATTTTAATACATTCTTCAAGGACTATCAAAGAAGACTTCTCTTATTTACTTTATTCATCAAAGCTCTTTGCCTCTCTCATTCTCTCTGTCCCTATTTCTCTTTCTGTCTCTCTCTCTGTCTCTCTTTGTCTCTCTGTCACTGTCTCCCTCTTTCTCTCTGTCTCCCTGTCTGTCTCCCTGTCTGTCTGTCTGTCTGTCTGTCTGTCTGTCTGTCTGTCTCTCTCTCTCTCTCTCTCTGTCTCTCTGTGTCTGTCTGTCTCTCTCTCCCCATCCCTTTTAATGTTCTTTGCTATAGTAAAGTAGTTGGAAATGTCAGCCAAAATGAGAACTAGAAAATACACAGCAATGAATGCCACCTGATAGTACACTGTGACATCACCTCTCATCAGATGCATTTAGAAATCAACTGGTAATTTTCTATTTTTATCAGATTAAATAGTCTCTAAGTATTCTGCTAAATTCCTGGCAAAGGCAGTAAGAAACTGTCCACTGAATAGCTTTAATTTGTACCTTATTGGTACAGATAGTTTCACAAATCCCTGGCTTTCAGCCTTAACAGATGTCTTAATGGTCTGGGAATTTCGAGAGCCTCCTAAACTATTATAATCACGACAAAAATCAAAATACTTCATAGTGATAAATGGCATTTCTCATCTTTTAATAATACCTTTCTCAACTTTCTTCTAAAACAGAGGACCAGGCAGATGAACTATATAGTTAGAGATATGTAGATATGAAGATAATAGATATATAGATAATACACTCACCCTCAACTTAACAAAAATACTCATATAGACACGCCACACACATACGTAAATATTGATTATGTCTTAAGTATCAGAATTATATCTTAGATCATGTAGTTAAATGAGATTAAAACTTTGAATTTGAAAGATTATCTTAATTATCTTTAAATCATTTATATCTTTCCCAGGATTACAGACTGTAAGTGTTCAAAAAAGCTAAAACAGGGGCCAGAGAGATAGCTCAGTAGAATAAGCACTTGTCTGCCAAGCAAAAGGGCCTGAGTTCAATCCCTGGTTCCACAAAAAAAAGCTAAAACAACTACTCAATAATAAGAATAAAAGCTGGGCATGGTGTCACATGCCTGTGATCCCAGAATTTGGTAATCTGAAGCAGGAGGATTGCTGTGTATTCAAGACCAGGCTGGACTACAATGTAAACACAAGGCCAGCCTGAACTACACAGGGAGACTCTGTATCAAAAAGAAAAAAACAAAAGAATAATAGTAAGAGCAATAATAAGTACAGTAAACTAAAAATTCATAAAACATTTTTAGTTTAAAGTGATGACACTGTATCTGCTGTGCACAAAGTCCCCACTAGTAAACAATCCAACAACACAGTAGAAAGTACTTCATCTGGAAATCTGCTTCTTTCAATCATCCACTTCTCATTGAATAACAGGAAACACGTTTTTCAAAAATAATCACAAGTACTAATTTTATTGTAAATCTTATTTTTAACTTCTTTCTCAGAGCAGGGCCCATTTTACCATCATTGTCTGATTATTACTGAGGTGTCTGGGTTAGGTAAACCCTTGTATATAAACCAATGTTTCATCACCTAAAATATGAAGGATATAATTAAGCTCAAATCATTTTTCAGAGCTAAACAGAATAATTTAAAACTTATAATGTGATATTTTTTATTAAAAACTTTTATTAAAGAGAGGAATTTTAGCTAATTAAGAATGTCATTGCTTTTGTATCCAAAGTTGACAGAGCAGCTTTTATTTATACTATTGGGGTTGAAAGCATATCTAATTTAAAATCAAAAATTGTTGAGAATGATGTTCAAAGTGAAATTAAGTGAAAGCCTTTCCATCAAATATTGTAATGGGATTTGAATGTCGTTTGCGTACCAAGGACTCAGGACCTCTGCCTGAAGGTGCCCAGTAGGTAAATAACAATAGGATAAAGCTTGGTGTATCAGTCTTCATTGTAAAATGTTTATTTTTGTATTAAAACTTTGGCCCTTCAACAGTGAGGACACCAAGAGTAACTGCAGTTATTTTCAGTATGTGCAGGAATATCTAATTGCCTGCTACCACCGTGTCCAGTTCCAGACACGTTACAATAGTGACTATGAGTCTTTAGTTACAGAGTGCCCTTTCTGGACCTTTTCATGGTCTGGAGGTTAATATTTGCATTTCCCTGGGAAAGATTGGAATTCTAGTGCATTAATTCCCATGTACCACTTCCAATGTGATGCATGTTGAAAATAAAGATACCAATGTATATTTCTAGTTGAGAGGCGACAAGGGGTCCTAAATGCTAACACCAGCTAGGATGTCGGATAAGCAGAACAAAAGCCTTCAGACTGAGCCCAGGTTTTATTAATTCATGAAGAGGGGAGTGGCTCATGGATAAGTAAACAAAGTTGAGATGGACTAGGGTACAGCTCAATATCACCTCTGCAATATGCAGAGAGAAAGATGTGCAGAAAGAGTAACCTGCATAATACAATTCTGCCTAATGTATATAATGTTTTGGGGTCAGTGCATCAGCTCTGATGTGCAGTCTTTTGTTCCCTGGAAGTCATAGCCTCTTATCTCAAGGCTCAATCCCAGTCTATAGTGTGGAGCATGGCTGTCACTCCCACTGGACTCATATATGCTTTTTTGGGAGCAGTGTGGTGGGGCAACATGGACCTGTGGCATAAGCACCTCAGGTGGACCAATTTGTACTGTTTAAAGCCAGTTGAGATTGAGAACAATTTTCTCAGGGATTAAGAAAACTCCTGTCCTGTTAAGTACACATCAAAACAGGGGAATAGGACCAAGTTTAGCCAAAATGGAGACAATTGCTCTTCTTTCAAAGAGAGTCCAGATTTTCCTCTATATCTAGTCATTGTCCTAAAACACAGTCATCTCTGACTCTAGATAAAATAGTCTCCATTAAAAGCACTTGCTGAGAACCACCCCCATCAAAACACCATCACGAGGTGTAGCCCTCAGCTAAATAGAAGCAACTACCCAATAATTGTAACTGAGTCTGCTCCCCTAGGGAGGAGAAGTCATCTCATGACTGGAACAAAGTTGCATCCTCAAACAATGATGGTCATCCTAGAACCTCACAAAATCACTGATGAGATGATGCTCAAATATGGCTTGACCAGAATTACCTACCCGGTCAACTATGCAAATTCCAGCTAGGCAAAGCAGTAGTTCTCTTTTTCCTTATTGTTTTCCACAAAACACCAGTGTTTCTATCAGCTCATTGAGGACAGATCTAGAATCTCTTTGCTGGTCTTTCCAACATGTCCTTGCTGACTACAGATCCTTTCCTGGCTTTCATGACTGTCTATCTCTTTACTTAGCACTTTGGGACAGGTGACACCATGAGGACTCTTGGGATCCTAGAGCACGGATTTCTGAAGCTCCAAAACTTATATAATATTTAAATTTTTAAAATCATGAGGCACACAAAATGATTAAAGTCAGCACAAATAAAGGATAATAGGGTTATTTTAATTCCACTTGTTTAATACATTTTTTTTCTGAGTATTTGAATTTTAACAATACTGAGGAAAATATTTTCAAAGGTAGGGGCCAGGGAGATGGCTTAGTGGAGTAAGTGCTTCCCTGGCAAGCACAAGGGCCTGAGTTTGATCCCTGGTTCCGCCAAAAAAAACCAAAAAATAAAAAAAATCAAAGGTATTAGTATCACAGAGGTTATGAAGTTGTCCAGTTAAATTGTAGGATCCAAGAAAAAGGTTTAATGTAAAGATATGCATTTGGAAGTTTTCCAGATTAGATGGTGCTTAAATTAATGACACTGTGTAAGAACATGGATAGAATTACAAAAAATTAAAGAGGGTGCGAACATGTACCATATAAAGCTGGGCCTGGTGGCACACTCCTGTAATCCCAGCTCTTTGAAGGCTATAAACAGGCGGATCACTACAAGTCCGATCTAGTAGTGAGACACTGAACACCCTGTAGACCTTTTCCTAAAATACAAAAAAAGTACCATATAAGGACTGATAAGGAAAAAAGAAAAGGGAGAGATTGTAACTATACTGTAACAAGCCAGGAAATGTCCTCCTACCTAGTTATTAAGAGCTATGAAAAAAAAAAAAAAGAAAAGAATAAACCTCTCTACAACAACTCATTTATGTATTTATTTATGCATTTATTTATTTGTTGTATTTGGTACAGGGTCCCATTACTTAGCTTGAACTCATAATGATCCTCTTATTTTCAGCCTCCCCAGTGCTGGGATTACAGGCCTGCACTACCATGTCAGGTCTTGGTGGCTGACTCAGCATACCCATAGGCAAGGACAGCAGGGCTTGTGGTGCTGGGGAATCAAACCTAATCCTTGTGCTTGCCTAAGCAGGCACATGGTCCACTAAATTATGTTTTTTTTTGTTTGTTTGTTTTTTTTCCAGAACCGGGGATTGAACACAGGCCCTTGTGCTTGCCAAGGAAGGGCTTATTCCACTGAGCCATCTCCTCGGCCCTACACTAAATTATCTTGCTGGCCCTCATCCCCATCATTTAGATAGCACTTATGAAGACAGCAACACAGATGAAAAGTGACTTAAGTGACCTAGCATTGACCTTCAATGTACTGAAAGAGACAGACTTCTTCCTTACTTCCTAACTTCTTCTCTTTCCTTTTTACACAGTGTTTGCTTTGGAAAATTTGTATATTCTTTCTCTATCTTTTGAAGATGTAAGTAATTTTGAAAATTTCCTCCTAGATTTCAACCTAAGATTATCTTTCTCAAGGACTTTAGTGCAGTGTCTTGGAAATGTACAGTTACTGTCAAGTAAGAGATTGCCCATCTCTACCTCTGTGGAAGACTGAGAGCCCTACTGCAGTGGGCTCCTTCATTCAATTTGTAATTTAATTCCTTTGAGATGTAAGAAAGCTTAATTCTCTTTGGGAGGAGACAATCAGGAAATCCGTGTGCCCTGTGACCTTCGGGTTCAACACAAATCGCAAAGTCTCTGAAGTTGTTTCTTTAGGGTAGAGCTTAGTCTAAGTTATGCTTCTTCTATATTTCAATAGTCTTGAATATAGCTATTATCACTTGTTAACTTTACCCAGTCCATTAAAAATATAGGGTTTTTTTTTTCTTTCCTTTCCTTTCCTTTCCTTTCCTTTCCTTTCCTTTCCTTTCCTTTCCTTTCCTTTCCCTTTCGTTCATTTGTTTTGTTTTGTTTTGTTTTGTTTTGTTTTGTTTTGTTTTGTTTTGTTTTGTTTTGTTTTGCAATACCAGGGATCAAAGTCCAGACCTTGTGCTTGCCAGGCAGGTGCTTGTGCCACTGAGCTACATCCCCAGCCCTTGGAATATAGTTTTGTAAAATACAGCAGGTACGTATTTTATAAGGCACCCTTGAGAGATTTTTTTTTTTTTTTTTTTGAATCAGGGATTGAACTCAGGCCCTTGCACTTGCCAGGGAAGCATTTATTCTACTGAGCCATCTCCCTGGCCCCTTGAGGGATTTTTAAAAAAACAAAGTTTAATAAATAAGTAAACATTTCCTACTGGTCAACTAAGTTTAAAGAGATGTGAAGGAGGGACAACACCTCTGCCTAATGTCTTCAGTTTTGATGGTGGAGAAAGTATTAAAGTTTCCCATTGAGGGTGAGGAATGGGTAAGAAATGCTAACTTTAGGTGAAAAAGTGTGAATTATCTAGGCAAGCAGGAGAAACCACTTAGGGCTCATCTGAATCGGCAATCCTTTATTTCAAGTATGTCTTAGTTATATTCAGCAGCACCACTTGTCGCATATGGGGAGTAGGTAAAAATCTGTACCTCACTAAAATGATTTTATCCTACAAATCTGAGAAACTAATGTGAGGCAAATGTGTTGGTGCATGTGCCAAAGAATTATTTTAATAACTGACCACCAATTTTAAGTTCTGAGAATTGATCAAGAGTTGAAAAGTAGTAAAAATACTAGAATCAGTGAAGTGAAGAGTTCAGTGAATGGTAAGATTTACAAGAGTTAAAGAATTCAAATGAGGTAATGGGAATGAGAGAATTTTTCTATTTGTAATTATAGGAGGTTACAGTATTGGCAGTGGAAAGTCAGTGACAGAAGGTAAGACAAGCTGAGAAAGGATATTTCTCAAAAGCTGAAGAAGCTGAGACCTAGAAGCTGAATATTTCACCTAATATGGATCTTGAAAACAACAGCAGAAAGATTAGAGACTGGCAGCCAACTAGAGCTAGTGTTTTGCTCCTTAATAATTAGGAGTGTGTGTTTGACTATATGTGATTTAGACAGTTAACACTGAAGCTCAGTTAGGTTTTTCACTTTGTTAGCAGTCAAATAATTTTTAAATTTTGAAATCCATGGTATTCAGAAAAAGTGAAGGTAATTTCTTCAATTTTGGTCTAATATGGGTAACATCATAAAAAGTATTTTTCATTGAAAAACTTAAGATAATCAACTAAAAGGGTAGGAAAATAAAAATTCTGTATTAATAATGCAAGCTAAGGGTTAGGTATATAACTCAGTGGTACAGCACCTGCCTGGCAAGTGTGAGATTATAAGATCAATTACTGGTACCAAAAAATGAAAACAAAAAAAAAGCAAAGTAAAATTAAAAGAAATATTAGTAACTTATTTGAATATAGTTTAGAAATAATAAGTTTATCACATAACAAAAATATTGTTAGAAATTTTAAACATGTGAATGCTTCACTAAAAGTAGATGCACTAAATCACAATAATTGATGTTATGTTTCATGTTTATATGCCTTCTCTACAAAAAATAAAATTCATATATTTTCATTCTAAGCATACAATAAATCAGTTAGTACATGGATCAGGTATAATGTCAAACTCTTGGATAATTCATTAAATGTGTTTACTTATCACTATCATTTCTTTGTGTGTGGTCAGCTCAGCCAACCCTGGTTTCCGGGCTGGCACAGCAAGTGGTGCCAGGGATTGAACCATGGTGCCTATGCCTGCCTAAGCTTGCCAATGCAGGCATTTTAGACCACTGAGCTATCTCACTGGACCTAAATGTGTTTAATATTAGATTTTGAAGAATAAAATGCACATATGAATATTAAAATTAATTTTATCTTCCAAATAGTAGCTTCAAATAATTTCTGGTGGTGAATTAATGTTATTTTTTACAGTTGTGAAAATATAAACAAAATAGCATATTGTGAATTCTGATAGCTATAAAATTACTATATTAAAATAGTATTTGATACCCTGTAGGTTCTGGTAAACTGTGTGTTAAGCATTTTCCTAAAGCTTTATTTTTAAATAATTATAATGAAAATGGTTATTAAAAATCCATGAGGCACTAAATGATAAGCAATGATTGTGTTTAACATGGCGATGTTCAAAATCTGTTTTCGGCATTAATGAGTTCTGTTAGCTTGTACTTGTTGAAGTGAAAGTTATTTATTAATAAGGTGGTAGATATACAAAGGCAATTTTATATCATTGATGTTTTTAAGCTGCCATATTCTATGAACAATTTCAATATAATTGGTTTCCTGATGTGCTTGAATCTTCTTAAAAAGAGCTTCAAAGTAACATTAATTTTGATCCTTTTTAACAATATTCATGATCAATTATAAATAATTGGTCTCAATACTATCCAAATCATAAGAGGTTAGAAATCAGGAATATTTCAAACAGTGAAGATTTATCAGTCTTTCTCAATTACTGTTATTCAAATGGAGAATATTGTGATGTGAGTTGTCAGTGATTGCTGTCCAGACGGTCACAACAATGAATCTCACAAAATATTATCTTCACATACCGGAAATTTAAGTTAGAGGGCTTTTCTACATGTGATTTAACACTAAAAATGACTAGATAGCAGGTTGCCTTTCTCAGTAACTTTACTTGTAGTCATAAGTGTGCTTGACAATATGAATGTGTGCACTTCATCATTCATGTTTATATCAGTCAATGAAAACATTCAAGAAACAGCCATTATTCATTTCATATACTGTAAACTGCATTTCATGACATCCTACTTTTTTTTTTGGTAGAACCAGGGATTGAACTCAGGCCCTTGCTCTTGCCAGGGAAGCACCTATTCCACTTTTTTTTGTTCTGCATGTCACTTCTCTTCACTTATGTACCTTTCCTTTTATCTGTATCGGGGACTGAACCTGAGTACACTATCACTGAACCTCATCTAACTTCATCTCGTATAATATATATATATATATATATATATATATATATATATATCCAAAAAATTCATGCAAATCCATATAATTTAGTCTCCCTAAATTTCCAGATAGGTAGTGGCCCTAAAATTAGATTCAGAGGGCTTGGCTGGGAAAATAGCTCAGCAGTGTAAGCACCTGCCTGGCAGGTGAAGAGACCTGGATTTGAACCCCTCTAATGCAAGACTTGTAGGCCCTGTACTAGGCCCACCAAGCCAACCATCAAAACCAGGCACTGCAGTGTATGCCTATAATACCAGTGCTGCAGAGGCTGAAGCAGGAGGATCACTATGAGTCAGAGCTGCATAGTGAGACCCTGTACCAAATACATAAATTAAAAAAAAAATTAGAATCAGAGTCCTCAGCATTCCAGATACTCAACCCTTACAACCAAGATACGGAGCACTGGTTCCTGCTCTAGCAGCAGCGAAACTTGGCATCATCTACAAGGCACTGGGCTTAGGTGTATGAAGGATAGAAGATTTGTGGGGTAAGGAAGGCTTTCACTCAGATTTCAGAGAGTCTGGGAAGCCAGGCAGTGTGCCCCTGGGAGGGTAGTGTGCAAGGCTGTGAATGTGAAGCCGAAGGTGTAGTGGAAACCTCAGAAAGTTGGAGATGCCAGGCACATTGATCATTGAGGAAAACTTCATAGGAGGAAAAACAGGCCCAAGAAAGAAGCCATGGGAACTACACTCACCAGAAGTTCTGTAGAAGAAGTGCCATGCAAGCCATTTTACCACAGATTTTCTCAGATGCTGTACATGGAACTAGAGGACTTAATGTTTGCCCTGCTGGAATTTGACCTTGCTTTGGCCCCATTCCATAGTATCCTCCTTTGTAACTTTTAGAATGCAAATGGGTATCTTGTGCCATTGAATGTTGGAAGTGTACATTTGTACAAGAGATCATAGTTAAGAGTTTGTCTTAAATCTCGCAGGACATTTTTAGTTTGAACTTTTCAACAGCACTAAAACTATTAGGACTTTGGAAACTCTTGAAGGTGGATTAAATATCTTTTCCATAAATGGATTTGCATGAATCTTTGGGAGGTCAGGGTTACAATGTTACTCTTTGGGTCTAAATGTTCCCCCAAAGTCTCATGTAGTCATAGAAATTTTTTTTCAAGAGCTGGCTGAACCTATAGTGCATGACTGATTCAATGCTGGGATTAAGGGTGGATGACTGCAAACTCAGGCTTCTGATTCAATTGGCACTGCCCTAATCCAGGCAGATTGTATACAACCTAAATGACAGTAAAAGGCTTATCCTTCTTCTCTCTGGCTGCTTTTGCTGTCTTCTGCCTGCCATGAAGTATTCTCTGCATAGGCAATCTGTCTTGGAGACAGGCAATTATGAACTGAAACCTCTACACAGTGTGAGCTAAATAAACTTCTCTTCCTTTAACTTTGAGTGCAAGATACTTTCTCTCAAAGATGAGCTAAATATCTAAGACATTTAATAAAACACTATTTATGGAAACAATGTTCTTTTGAAGAACACTTAGTTTACTTTTGAATTTTATGATCCACAAAGAAAATCTTTCACACTTTAAATAAAAATACATTGAAAATAACATTCATATAATAAATATAAGTA
>NW_004524589.1:6635072-6643125 GCF_000260255.1 Octodon degus | reverse complement strand
AGACATGAAGAGATTTTTAATAACTTAAATTATTAATGAATACAGCATGTTTTTAAATGTTTATGCTTAATTTTTATTTAGTGTATGACAGGTTTTTTTTTTTTTTGCTTTTGTATTTAGGACAGGGTACACAGGGTATACAGGGTCTCATTGCATAGATCAGACTCATAGTGATCCTGTTGTTTACAGCCTTCCAGGTGCTGGATTCATAAGTGTGTAGCAGTACTCCCAGTCTCAATTGCCATCTCAGCCTGCTCTGGGGTTGGGGCCAGCACGGCAAGCCTGGGGATCGAACACCAGGCTCTTGTATCTGTCTAAACAGGTGCTTTAATCCGCTGAGCTATTTGTCTAGCCTGCATGTGAGTCTTGATCATGAGTTTTATATACCTAAAAACTGATTTGTTTTAGTTTCTTACTAAGAATTAAGTTATCTTTGTAAATTGTCATGTTTATTTGTAATTTCTCTTTCATTTCATACATGCAGGTGATACATGTTCCAAGATCAATTAATCACTTAACTTGTAGCTTTTGCATAATGCTAGTGTTTTGAGATAATCTGATAATTTCCATTTTCTTATTATATAAAATTTGTCACAAATGTATAATACATTTTAGGTTAAAATATTTGGAAAAGTTTATATTAAAGGCTTCTAATGGTATTCATTTTCTTGTTAAAAATAACATTTTTGCTAGATTTGTTATAGGAACTTCTGATTAATTATTGGCTTCATTCCATGTGAATATAGAAAAAGTAATTTGAAATTTTGTTGCATGTAATAATAACTTTTTAAATATGATGCACCTGTTAATAACTAATTTTTTCCACATAAAATTATGTAAAAGCTTTTATTGGTAATTAAGTATGTATAGTTTATATGTTATATATTTAAATAAAAATTTATCTAAATCATGACCTTATACTTAGTCTTTTATTTTCTCAATTAACATCATTTTTGACCTTATAATCCAATGATAGTGATTATGTTTTTAAATCCATTTTTTATCTTTTCACTAGGGTATAAAGCAATAAAAGTCATAGAAGAATGTTAGTTTCTTTTTTAAAATTGTCTCTATTCATATTTTATTAGTGTATTAGAGAAGTAGTAAGGCAATTTCTGTCACATTCAGTGTAATTCTCAGAGAAGATGTGCTTGGAATTAGACAAGCAGCGAGACCAAAATATACTTAGTGTACTTGGGTATCAGAGGCTTCCAGTATTTGTTTGGAGCCTTATTAATTATAATGCTAGTCATAACATATTGAGTGCATTATTTGTGCCAGATGATAAATCAGATACAATATCCTGCTTAATCCTCAAAGCTACCCTGCAAGGTAAGACTGTAATAATCCCTATTTTATAGGTAATAAATCTGAGTTGATTATTTCATGAGCAGTGCTCTAATATATTCCCCTGCCCTATCAATATTGAAGAGTTTCACATTCATTGTGTGTTTTATTATACTTGCTATTCTTTCAAGAACATTATTGTGTGTTGAATGATTCAAATATTAACACAATGTACTAAAAATAAATATGTAAAAAAAGTTTTAAAGAATATATTTATTCTTTATAATGAAAAAGAGTTTTGATGATAATTTTAATCATGAAATGTGACAAAACACATATTGTTGCTGGGGAGATTGGTCAGTGGTCTAAGCACCTGGCTGGCAAGTGAAAGGCTCTTTGATCGATCCCCAGTACTGCATGCCGTGCTGGCCCGGCTCAGAGCTAG
This sequence comes from Octodon degus, assembly GCF_000260255.1. Lineage (NCBI taxonomy): Eukaryota > Metazoa > Chordata > Mammalia > Rodentia > Octodontidae > Octodon > Octodon degus. Next base: position 6,641,393 of record NW_004524589.1, on the reverse strand, counting down.
CCACCGAAACCAGACCAGCACTGGGAAGGCTGAGACAGGAAGACCACTGCAAGTCTGAGCTGCATAGTGAGACCCTGTACCAAAAAATTAATAAAGAAAATATTAAAATATTAATGATAATACTATACATAGTCAATATATCACATTTTGCATATATACCTATATAAATATATGTTTTATATATCTCCATAAACATATGTTTGCATATATCATATAAAAAATTCCCAGAGAAAACACATGAATTTTGAATTGTCTGAATTTAACATTAATAAATAAAGATTTTCATGATTTGGCTAAGATTTGAATCTTTGAATCATATAGACTTCTGTAATATTGGAAGTTTTTAGCATCATTACTTTTCTTTAATTCTTCTTAATTTTAGAAAACATTCCCTGACCACCTGCCACACACTTAATCCATCAAAGGATTCTCACATCTAGACCACACAAACTAAGTTCAGATGTCCGAACTTCTCAAGATATAATTTTTTAAAAAGATTCTTAAGACTTTACAAAAAATGTTTTGGAAAACTATATTCCAACATTTTACTGTAAAGTTACCATTTCCTGTTTTTTTTTTTTTTCTTGTTCTCCTGAGAACAAAGGAAAAGGAAGCTCAAGAAAATGAAAGTCATTTTGGGTGAAAAATCTTACCTTAAATCAATATTGTATTTCATTAGCTGGTACCATTCTGAAGCTGTAGTAATCTATTTCATTTTTGATACCTAGGCCATCTCTATTACCTTGCTAGGTATTGTTACAATTGAACAGTAAGAGTATTTTTGTTAGGAGAATAATATTCTTAAGTAGAGCTGGAGACAAAGGAAGTCTTTTGACATTAGTGTATGAAGAATGCCTCTCAAAGCTATTTCAGACCTTCAGATAATCAAGCTAGGATACCTTCTCCCCATCTGAATTTATGCCATCTACTGAGTAGAATAGGTTAATAACTACCTCAAGGACGTTTTCAGTCACATAGACACGGAAAGGGATTTGAGCCAAATTCCAGCGTGGAGACATGTCCAAACTTTTGATTTGCTTGGGGTGCATTCTTTAAGAAGGAATTGTCCTGGCCACATATAATATATATGATATAGCTAATGTACACAAGGAACAAAAATTCCTTTTATACTTTTCATGGTAACACTTTTTTATGTATTTAGTACAGGGTCTACAGGGTCTCATTATACAGATCGGACTCATAGTGATTCTCTTGATTTCAGCCTCCCATGCACTGAGAGTACAGGCAAACACCACCGCACCCAGTCTCTATAACAGTTTTTAAAAGACGGCGAGTTGCCTCAGGTTTGCAAGTTAGGCATTCCAGCAAAAAGGACATGTGTAACAGATAGTTTTTTTTTCAATTTATAAGATTGTTTTAATATTTGTCTCCTTCCATTTAGTATGTTTATTTACTTAAGTATATAATGTTTAAAAAATACAAACAATTTCTTCACTCTGGGCAATTGCTCAAAGTAAGATGTTTAAAAAATATGAAACCCTGTTTCAGTTATTGTTTTTAAACATAGCTTTCTTAGAATGACATTGCTTTTTGGGTGGCTGACAAAAACTGAATGTTTTAAATCCAAGACACTAAAAAAATAAGAAATTGGAAAGTTCTCTTTCTTTATTAAAGGTGTCACATATACCACTGAGCATACAAAAAAAAAAAAAATATTCCCTTACATGATCCTGTAGTTTTCCATAGACCATGCAATGCTTCTATTATATTTGTATTTTATATTCTAGGGAAAATGTTATGGTTTGTGGCCAGCATGAGTCCTTTCAAAGGTGTCATTGTCAGAGCAAATTAATTCATGGCTCACACTATGCACTGTCAGCATCTATTGTTGTCCTTTTTTCTTCTGCCCTGTCATTCAGATTAATAACATAAGTGGTGCTATATGCGTCCAGCTTTCTTCCCCTTGTCACTTGACTCAGAATCTCCTTTGCAAAAGTAATTTTTCTTCTGCAAGTTTAAATGTACTGCAATATATCTGTGTTAAATTGAAAATGCTATATAATCATTTCTCTCTGACTACTTTTAATTAAAACTAATTTTATAAACCTCTTTATCTTGAAGGTTTTTATTTCCTAAATACTAAATTTCAAAATAAATCTGAGGTCTTGCTTCCGTTTTGGACATAGTCTGGGGCTGAAATTATTATAATATTGTTTATAACATTTTCAAAATTTGTTTTTTATTAAAATATTAAATCACTGACAGAGATAATTTATTTGCTTTTCTTAGGACTCATGTTTGTAAAATCCTTGCCAGCTGTTTATAGAAACATTTTACAGAATATGAAACTATGTGTAAAACAGTGAAAGTGGAAAGATATTCTATATTCAATTATAATTGCAAACGAAGATATATAAAGCTTAACAGTTTTGGTGTTAGGTTCAGGAGAAATTTATTGCTTTTTCTCCTAAACTAGGAAAATAGGAGAAATGCTACAGTCATTTTCACCCATAAGCATGTACTAGCAAAGCAAAATTTAATTTGTGGAATAATCTTTGGTTAGAGATGCATTTTTAAGATGCTGGTACAGTTTTAATGCTTCGAACGAAAACTACTACACCTTTTCCAAAACAGATTATAGCCTACAATAGCAAAGGTTGAGGTCCGAAAGCTTCCACGCGGCTTACCCTCATGCCACAGCAGCTGTTGGTGCCGTGCGCTCTGTGCGCTCTGCGCAGCATCAAGCAGCAGCTGTTGCTGCCGCTCAGAGTTCAAGAAACTGAAGAAAACTCTTGGTAATTTTAGAGCTAGAAATATTTTTAATGTTCTCTGTGCTGTGACAAAATGCATGTCATATACCTAAAAGGTTTGTTGTGGTTCACAATTTCAGAGGATTCAGTTCAGTTTTTTTTTCTTCTCTAAACAATATTAGTACAAACTTCTATTATCATTAGCTTTATATCGATCCTAACTTTCTTGTGTATACATATATATTTTTTTCTTCTCTTTTTTTCCCCAACAAAACTGTCCTTTATTTACACTTTTGTGAAGTTAGCAACTGATGACAGTAGGTTGCCTAGCAACCGATAGCTAACCTTAACCAGACAGGATGCTCATCTCAGGAGTGAGGTAGCTTGTTTGCTTTAGGCACTGGGCCAAGTCCCACCTACAGATATGATCAATTTCCTAGCTTCATGGCTCCCAACATATCCCTCTTTTTCATTTTGTTTTATAAGAGATGGTTTTTTCACTGCAGTTAGAGAAGATGTATTTGGAGAGTTCTTTAAAGGACTTTTCAATCTAAAGATTGTAGGTACTTGACTTCAGTAAAATAATCCAATATAATCCAATAGTCCATAATAGTCGTGAGTCATCAGCACAGCTGGCAAATGTCCAAAGTTGTTGACTTGAGCCTTTAACAGCTCAGCACATTAAAGTAATTTTACTTTTTATACCTCATGGTTATACTTTATGCTGAATGGTTAAGATCAATTTAAATCATGACCTATATAACTAAAAAATGTAACTTTTGTATCTGACAAAGTCAGTCAAATCCCCTCAGGATTTATGCTGTAACCTTACACAGCACCTTGTTTGTCTTTTGTCAGTTGTCAGTCATCTTGATGAGTCACAGCTATTGCTTGACCAATTTGTTTCTCCGTGAAAGCCTGAGAGAATTTTTTCTCTCTAGGTAACTCTCCTTAGGCCCACTATACATCATCAATCACTTTCGTCTGTGGCCCCATAATGTCCTTAATCGGAAATTTGGGGCACCACTGAGCTATAGGATGTCACAGTACAGCTTCTCTCATGTCCTGAGTCTTCAATGACCTTGAAGTGCTAAGCCAAAATATTGGCTACTCTTGTAGCATCTCTATTTCCCTAATTTTTGGTCTGCACACTTTAGTTGAAAAACATCCAGAAGAAAGGATAATGATATTATTACCCTGTAACAGAGGCAGGTGATCTTAACGTCACTATCTCTCTGAATATCAAATGCCTTAGACATACCATGGAACTGCTATGTCCCAGCAATCATGGATATTGTAAAATTTAAATCCCTATATAATGTGAAAAAAAAAACAATTACACATTTTTGCACAAAAATTAGAGATAAAACTATGTACAACATTTTAGCAGGATGATCCTATGACTTTTTTTCTTGTTTCTGGTCTTATTACATTAAAAAATTAATTTAATATATAATAAAAGTATAGCAATAATTGGTATGACATTAGAAGCAGGGCCAGGGAAATAGCTGAGCAGTATAATTGCTTGCCTGGAAACAGCCAGTTCCTGAGTTTGATCTTCAGTATAAAAAAAATTCAGTTCACATTTGGATGACTCTGCGGGAAAGACAACATGGTAGAAAAGCATGAGGGACAAGAGCTGCTAAGCTTTGACAACCCGGAAGTGGAAAGAGACAGAAGACAGACAGAAATACAAAGCTGGGGAGTAGATACAGCCCTCAGAAACACACCTTCAGGGCACACTTACTGCAACTAGGCGGCACCTACTAGGCTATGTCCTATCAGCTATGACGCGGTCACATACTATCCATATTGATGATATCAGTGCTCTTACAAGCCAAGTACATCTCCAAAGTCTCTTAAGTCAGGCAATCTGTAAGTATATGATTACCTCGGACACTGCTTGAAATCCATAAAGCCTCTTCTTACATGTTGAAATGTGCAGCCTTTCTTTTCTATTAAATACCAGCCTCTTCTGCTTCTTGGGGAAGAACAGATTGCACCTTCACCCACCCTTGTTCCAAATTTTACATGGACTTATTTTCCTAGGAACACGCTAAATCAGAACCAAAACTTTAGGATGGATGCCTGAGTACTTCACTTTTTTGAAATTTGATGGGAGAATAGAACTGGTAGGGAAAATATTGAGCATCAGTGAACAAAAATTAGTATCATCAGTGTCACTGCTGCACAAGAAACTATTTCACTGAGTACCCCAAATGCCTGCTTTCCAGATTTAGGAGTGAATAAAACTCAGAAGAGGTGAGATGCTGCATCGCATTATCTTATCTCTTCCAGTCATTTCTTTTTTCCAAGGCTCTGCTAAATTTCACCTTTCTATGAAACCACCCTCCCCCTTCTCCTTCTCATCCTCTCTTATGTTATTCACCTGAAAAGGCATTTTAGTGTTAAATTTGTATTCCCTCAATCTAGATTTCTCCTTCCTTGGGTATATCATGGGCCAGATATGTGATCTTTTAAGTACATTAGAGAGGGCCTACATGTTCATTTCATTCTGCCTTTTTAAAAATCCCTTCCATAATATTTTGAATGACTTGCTTTCAAATTATGAGATTGTTTCTTCTACTTTTGTCTGTTGTTAACTTTCACCTGAGATATTTTATTTGATGAATTAATACTTTGATGTACAATATTTTGGAACTTTTCTTCAAAATCTCTTTACAGAGATTCTCATTCATACTCAGCACTGTTTACCTATATGAATTCTACAGTTTATTTGAATTTTGATAGATTTTTTTTTCCTAAAATGTCCTCCATTTGAATGTCACCAGTATCTTACTAGAGAATGATGAACATTAGCAGGGGTCATAGAACCTGATCATTTTTCGTCTACTAACATTTCATGAACCTCTATAACAAGATTTGTTCATGTGTTGGTAGGAACAAATATTATGCTTTTATAAGATGACCTCGGTATGTGACCTAATTTTAACCTGTGCTTTGGAGTATCAGTTTATTATGCAATATTGAATTTATTTCTAATTATGCATCACAGTATAATCTTTCTATAGCTTATTTGGTTATAATTTTTGGGTCTGGTAGAGACTATATATGTAAAAATTAGGAAGACCCTCTTCTGATTTTTGCAATTCTGGGGGCACTCTAGTACTTGTAGTTGTGACCTATGTTGAAGAGTATGTGATTTACAGAGTGTGCAGTTCACTCTTAACTGGTTATGGAGGTTCTCACAACCATTGTTGTTATTGGCTATTACTTAAGCATATAAGAATATTCTAATGCCAAGTGCTCCAGTCTTTGTGAAGAGCCTGAAGCTCTTTTCCTCTAATTGGTGGCTATTACATATTAAGATACTTCCTGGAGAAAGGTGTGAGATGCAATCACAGCTTCCATTTGTGAGACTCTACTCCAATCTTGTCAGCTGCACACAATCTAGAAAGGTGGTGCAATCGGTGTAGAGAACCATGTGGTCACAGTGTCAGAAACCATTGTTTTTCTTTTCTGATGTTCTACAGGGGGAGTTTTTCTGGGAGCAAGAATTAAGTCCTGTGACCTTCCACTTATTACTGCCTGGGAATGGGTAGATACCAGGATGAGATTTTGTGTCTATTATTATTATTATTATTATTAT
>NW_004524589.1:6632882-6634302 GCF_000260255.1 Octodon degus | reverse complement strand
TTTTACAATTAACATAATGTGATGCAATATAATGTAATATAATATCACACTATACAATACAATAATATAGTCTCCTAGACAAGGCATCCATAAACCCAGGCAGGGGGCAGACAAATGCAGGCTACGCTGTTCTGAGATTATACCGGATTTTTGGCTGCATGCCTTGGAGGTGGCATAAAACTTGTTAACAAGTTAAATCCTTAGATGTCTCCATACACAGTACAGTCAGACCCCAGAATTCTCCAGTGGCACTCTGTGGGGACCTCTATTTACACCATGCTCAGACGTGGCCTCTTCACTACAGGTGCACACTTGGGACCTGTCACTTCTAGTAGTCTCCAGGGGAGAGCCCTTTGATGCGCTGGTTCCAGAGGCCAGGATTTCACAATTGCCCTCCACATACATGCCTATGCTTCCCACAGTACGGAAGTGCGTTTGTGTTAGACTCAGTCTCTAAACCAAGAACATCTTACGAGGCTGCCTCACCCCTAGTAATACAGAACAATGATCATGAGTTTCAGTCATGTGAAGAGGCTGGTTTTTCAGACGCCCAGATCAGTGCAATCTCAGGCAGTAAGATGGCTCACTCTTGTAACTGGAAGTTGTATTCAGTCCTCTAAAACTAGCTTTCTACAGACTCCATGCCTCTTAGTTATTAAAGCTGTTATGTCTTCATAATACAAGCTGAGACTTGCCAAGTATTCCTTTACCTCCTCAGAGTTAGTCTTTGTTCTCGGGCTGTGGTGATGCCAATCAAGAGCTGAGGACCCCACAATTCTCACTGTGCTCTTTCTTCCCCATCTTTGAATGTTTCCAGTGTTCTCCCATGGCCACCCTCTTCCACATACAGTCAGAGGAAGTTGTACATGGCGGTTGTTGCATTGCTTCTGTCCTTTGGAGGAACAGGCACGTGCCAAGTGCCCCTACTCTACATCCTGCCTGGTCATTACGTTTGACATTTGAACATGCTAAGTTGTTTGTGATATGAAAATATTGGAAGTGATAAGTAAAATAGAAGATCAATTTCAGTAAAGAAATGTTTCAGGACATTTAATCACCTAGCACAGCAAGTAAATAAATATTATATAAAGCCCAAGCTCATGGCATTATGGATTGCCTTGCCTGTACTTTCCATTTTTTCTTCTTAGGACAAAAAAGGGTAAGTTACTTCAGCAGCATTAACAAGAGTGGTAGCATGCTGTTTGCTTATAAGAAATGTACATGGAAGGCTTTGAAGGACCACAGATTTCAGTGTAAATATTAACAAAAAGTATGAGCACTCTGACACTAATGATGTAATTACTCTTTGATAATTTTAATTTATTTAGCAATGGCTAACACAGGACCTAATCATAGAGCTAGAATTAAATATAATTAAGATAAAGTGCAGGCCCCACCTCGGGCACACTGAGCCAGCCAC
>NW_004524589.1:6627193-6632524 GCF_000260255.1 Octodon degus | reverse complement strand
GAGGAGGAGGAGGAGGAGGAGACATAGGAGACAGTGAAAGTAAGATATTTACTAAGTAATCATCCAACTGGTAAGTGGTAGTGTTTAAATTCTTAAATAGATAAATGCCACTGAGAAAGATTTCTTGTTCATTTAAATTATATCATCTAAGTATTGTGTAGTTCTGAATATTTTGATATTTTGACAAATTACATCCCCAAAAGTACTTTCTGATGTAGTTCAAGACATGAGGATATTGCAAAATTTAATACATCACAATACATAAATGATTAGTGCAAGACTTACTGAATTCTCTTCATATTGACTTTTCTATTTCATATGAAATATTTTCCCCACTGAGAGTGCTTTGATGTTCCTATGAAGTTTGTGTAACTTTACACAACTAACTCTGGTGTTAATGTGTGCAAGAAAGTTCATTTAAAATTATGTGCATATTAACAATTCCATTTTTTTAGAAATCTATAGGAATTACTATAGAACTATTCACTGTAACACATTAATGCATGTTTCACTATGTAATTTTAAATCATCTCTAAAGCATGAAATACAATTTGATTTCAGTTTTCTTTTCGGTTATTAATTTAAATTATTAAAACTTTTGGTTTAAACTCATAACAATACTTGTAATATGTCACTTACGATTTCTCTTCCATCCTCAACTCTTCCTCTTATTATCTTTATTATCAGTTGTTTATGGATGAGCTCCTAAATCTGTACTGTCATACACATTCTGAAAAAAATATTTCAACAAAATATCACTCCATAGTCACAAAGAAGCATTTTCTTGGGAATATTTACTAAGATATAGTGGAAAATTCTGCTAAAAATAACAAAATGTTAAGTAGGACTAGATGGATCATAATGGTGCTGTACCAAATTCATCATTCATGAGAAACTTCCAGATGTTTTCTCCTTGACTTGCACTCAGTTACAGTGCTTATGGAGCTCAGTGGAAATACCACAGCCAACTACCGTGAGGCTCCTGGGAAAGATTTGTCTACCTCTGGTAATAAATGCCTCTTAACCAAAGATATCTACAATGATATGAATCAATATTCACAATAAAGTTGCATTTGAAACCTCACTACATCCAATGATCACATCAATCATCAACAATATACGCTATGAATTACCTCTCTATGAAACTGCACATGATACTATACTAATATTTAAGATTTTTATTACATGTTTGCTAGGAAAATGAAATATATCAAATATACACTGAACAAAGGGACCTGCTTGTAAGGCCAACTTAGTAGAACCTTAGTGCAGACTGCTTTGAAGCAAACGCTTTGTCGGATGTGCTTACCTTTTATCTTTTAGCATACAATCATCAAACAGTAGGTATTTAGGCCTCTGTATTTTGGAAAAATGGAAAACACTGAGTTAGCTTTCCAAGTAAATGTTATTTTATTACTGCCAAGATTTAAGACAGACAGATATAGTGGAAAAAATTTTCAAGATATTTCTAAGTTATTCTGCCTCCATTTAAAGGGGTAGAGAAATCTCTTTATCATATATTAATTTCTAATTTTAGTTTATGTTGCTACTCATAACCATTGTGATTTACCATTAAAGCAAATCCAATTACATCAGATGGCTGAAAGCCACCAAGCTCTATGACTTAAAATTCTTCTAATTTAAATTTGATTTCTTGGATTTTAAGTAATATACCTTAATCATACCTTCAGAAAATCAATCTGTCTACTACATTACATTTTGAAATTTAATTATATCATGTTTTTATTTAATAACTGAAAATTAGTATAAAATGTAGTCCTTGTTTGATAGTTGATAAAGTAAAAAAAATCAAATCAAATGAGTTGTTCATTACATTTATATATATTGAAATTCAGGGAATGTAACAGCATATAAATAAACATAAGACATCCGAGAAAACATCTTCCTTCTCATAACACGTTAACAAGTACATATTAGGTAATGAACTTAGGGTATTTAGAAAGTACTAATTTGTTAAGTGTATAATAAATGTTAACCACCATAATTTATTGAATTATCAACCTGCATCTTTATTACAGCTTACTTTAACTGAACTCAGTGAAAAAAGATGTTTTATTAAAATAAAAAGTCATACTATGCCATTGTCTTAATACATCCCAAAGTCTCAAGAAGAATATTTTACATAAATTATTTTATTTCATCATCAAATATCTCATATAAAATTATCTTATCTCAATTTGGCTTTGAATTTGAAAATGATCATTGTGTCTTGCCCTGATACGAAGAAACTGTGTACTTTGAACTAATCATCTGATCTGATTCACTGATCCACAGTATCTCACACAAAACATACTAATTACTAATAGGATGAAGATTACATAAAGCAAGAACACAGGTATAAGGTAAGGAGCATGCTAGCTTGCACTCTATTATCATTGTTGTCCCAGAAATGTACACTTGAAGTGTCAATTCACTCAACCAAATCCAGCTTCCCTTTGCTTTACTTTTCTCCATAGCTCTATCATTTTGCAAAAAATATAGAAATGTTAATTCCAATTGAATTTTTGTTTGTCTCTGTCCAACAGCACACAGATCATGTGGGCTATCCATTGCATGTTCTGATGCCTGACATGTTCCTATCACTTAGAACAGTGTCTGAAACACAAGAGTTTGAAATTGAGTAAACTGTTCTTGAATTAATGAGTAATACTTCTTTGTATTACATTAGTCAAAAAATTGTTATGGTACTTGTTTTTACACACTTATGTTCAACAGTCACAGTTTGACTTTTGGTATAATCCAAACTGACACTTCTCTCTTTTTTTTTCTTTTTATTCCTCACAGAACATTGTCTCTTTAACCTTAAAAAAATTTAGAAATTTTCTATCAGTATAAAAGTTGATATAAGACATGAGACATTATTCCTTAAACTTTTACAATAAGTTACATATACCTACATCTTTCTTTAGCTTTACATGAGTACTGAATTGGCTAAAAGATACTCGTTATGATATGCTATAACAAATGTTCATGGATACTAAACATTTACCAATATTTTTTGAAGGTATTGGTGATATACTAAGGACAAGACAATTCCTTCCCTTCATAAAGCTTATGTTTATTCATGGACATATATGGTGAACAAATTATTTAAAACTGTCTGGATGTGCAAAGTATAATACATGCAGTAGGGCAAGAGAAGCAGGAGTCATGTTTCTAGGGGAGCTGTTCAAGAGGCTTCTCCAAAGAAGTGGCACCTGGACAGAAACCACGATGAACTGTGACTGTTGCCTCTATGCACATTGGTGGATTTTTCTGCTATGCACAAAGATTTACACAGACTTTCTAAGCAGAAAATGCAGTAGAATGGTTGAGAGTATGGATAAAATAGTTCTGGCTATACCTGTGGATAAAGATATTCAAAAAACACCTTGGAGTTATGTTTGAGGAGCTAGGCAGACATTATATGAAATTTTAATTTTATTGTTAGTACAGAGGGAAATCAACAGACTTTTTAGCTCAAGAGATGGAATCAAATTTTTTGACTGTAGTGGGAGTACAGATTTCAAAAGAGTAGGGCAAACATACAAATTCTAGCTGAAACATAATAGATGGTCCAGGCCTTTGGACTTAGTTTGGGCTAAACATGGTAGAGGTGATGAGAAGTCATTGGATTTGAAGTAGATTTTCAAGGTAGGGTTGAAGACAGTTAAAAATTAGATATAAGTGTTAAAAAGTAAGGAAATAATGAAAAACTTCAAAGATCTTATTTTCCACAGCTTAGAAAATGTCATCAAAATTTACTATAGTGCATATAAAAAAAATCCTACAGAATAGGTATAATATGGGCCCCGCATATGCAGAGGGTTTAAATATGAGTTCCATCTTGACATTATGAAGCTCAACATTCTACTAATTAAATTAATCTAATTATGTATTCTCTGAACTCTGAAATCAAATTCTCACTGCCTCGTCATTACCTCCACTTGAGTGTTTCAAAAGGAATAAGATAAACTACAAAATGTCAGTACTTTTTCACAGAAGAATGTCCTCCAAGCCTTTCCTACTTTAACACAGCACTACTTGTTTTTGTCTAAAATAAACACAGAACTATTTCATGGCTTCTCCACTTTCCTAACTTTATCCAAAACCTGATTGAAAATATACCTGAAGTCAGTAAGACTATTTTCATTGCTACCATCCTTGGCAAGGCTCACATAGTACATATCCTGTGTTTTAAAAAGAACTTTGAAACTGGCATCTCTGCTTCCTAAAACATTCAACTCAACACTAAAAAATCTGAATGAGGGGCCGGGAGACAGCTCAGTAGAATAAGCACTTGCCTGGCAAGTGTAAGGGCCTGAGTTCAATTCCTGGTTCTGCCAAAAACTAAAAAAGTAAAAAAAATTAAATTAAATTAAATTAAAAAAAAATCTGAATGAGCTTCTTAAGATGTAAATTATATATTTCCATATTTATCCTAATGAAAAACTTTTTTTCCACAACTTAATGATACCCCTTAGAAAAGCTTTGCTCTCCAAACTGTCCCGTATTCATCAATGTCTAGCTGCATTAAGATTTATTAGTAGTTTCAACACAGCTTGGTAACTATCATTTCTAGAGATTACATTTATATCATTTAGCTTAAAGCTGTTACACTTATGCTAGTTTTCTTCATCTTTGATCTCTGCTCTTAATCATGACCCTGTGAGAGAGGAACACAGTGTTAAAGACTGCCTTGTGCTATGGCTATGTCTCGATGTTCCTGCGAAGCCTCATGCAGTCACAGGTGGGGAACTTACAGGTGGCTGTATCTAGAGTGTATGCTGCTGGGATCAATGATGTGATTACTGATTGGTTAGCTGATTGTTGGCATAGTTCTGGGTGTGGATGAAAGAAAGACCCACCCTGGACATAGCCTGGACAGAAGGGTTGCTGCGGTGCCTGCCACCTGCTGCCTCCTACCTCCTGCCTACCTGCTCTATGACGCCCACACTACCTTGAAGCCCACCAGCTATGAGCTGAAAACTACAAACTGTGAGCTACAGTAAACCTTTTGTCCTTTTTTTCTTTAACCTTGGGTGTCAGGGATTTTGCCTTAGAAATGAGAAAGAAGGGCAGAAGAGATAGATCAGCAGAATAATTGCCTGCTTAGGCAAGCTCAGGGACTGGTGTTCGATCCCCGGTACCACATGGCATACCGACCCCACCCCCAGGGGCATAAAGCAGGCCAATGAGACTAGGTGTGGGGGTGCACGCCTGTAATCTCAGCATTGGGGAAGCTGAAAACAGGAAGGCACTATGAGTCCAAGCTGCATAGGGTCTCTATCCTGTACAAACTACATGAAAGAAAGAAGAAAGAAGAAAGAA
>NW_004524589.1:6621333-6627050 GCF_000260255.1 Octodon degus | reverse complement strand
AAGGAGAGAGGTAGATAAGACATACACACTATAAGTGCTAATATCTATTAAAACTAAACACAAAGTAATACAAAAAATTAACAAGAAGAAAGAAAAAATTATACACACATCCACTACCTAAAGATAGTCTTAATGAGCATATAGATTACTGTATGATAATATTCCTTGCTATTCGCACATTCCCACCTTTTCCAGCATGGAGTTTTCTGCACATGCTCATGCTTTACTGAAAGGATGAAGTTGACGTTCACAAAAACGTATTTATAGAAATGAGAATTTTTTTTTTAAAGAAGTGGCAAATTTCCTTGAAAAAGTAAAAGTGAAGACTGAGAGAGAAAGTGGCTGCGCTGTGGAGCAACAAGGGAAATATCAAGACAAAATTGCTCCCTGGGGAGAGCAAGTTGCGCTGCCGTGAAGGAAGCCGCAGCAGATGAAATAGGATTCTTGAAAGCTAAACTGTGCTTCAAAGCACACAAATATCAGTAAAAGAAGCAAAATCTTTCCTCTAGCCTCTAAGTACTTCTGTTGTTTGTTTTTCGCTCTGCCTATTTCCTTGACATAAGACAAATCAACAGGATCAGATCTGAATACAAATCCACTGAACATAAACACATTATTATAAAGAGATGAAGACCCAAAAACACCAAGTACAGTACTTACTTTCTAACTTGGATGGAAAGAAGTAAATTTGAGAGTGTCATAGCTCAAAAGAATGTGATCTGTAGTTCACCGCATTGAAAAGTGACTTGGAAAATATACATTACTTGACAAAGTTGGTTTGGATAGTTCTTTCAACCTCCTGTTTAGCGTACAGATGGCATCTTTAAAGTGAAATTCATGTTCCTATTTTTAAAAATGTGCTATTTATTTTCACCTAACAATTTTTTTTAGCTATGAAAGGTGATCAAAACATGTGTTGAATCTTTTAAATTTGGAAAAATTACTACAGTAAAAGGCACATTGCCATTAATCTCCTTCAAAATAGTTCTCGTCCCTTCAAACCCGCTTGTCTCATCATTCTTGTCACTTTCCCAAGTAGCTTTGGGAGTTCGCCTTGGTGCCTGTGCTGTGTGTGATTACAATTGAGTGAACACTGCAGTCAATTAGAATCCAACAGAAAGCCTTGTTAAAGTATTACAGCATCTTCTCATGTAATACTTTAACTACCTGTCTCGCAAGTTACAACACTGTGCAACTTCCTGCCCCACTTCAAAGTAAAAACGAACATGAAATTCTATTATGTTTTAACTCATATATATATATATATATATATATGTTAGATATTAATCAACTCAGAGTAATTAGTGTACATATCTTTACACACTTTTGTCACTTCTGTCCAATGAGCACATGCAAATTCCCCTCATCTAGCAGTTTTGAGATGTGTAGAGCTTTATTGCTAATTATGTCCACCTCATTCTGTGATAGAACACTAGTTCTACTCCTCCTATCAAGAAAAATAATTGTGTGTTTGACCAGCCTCTACTCTCCTTCCCAGTATCTGCCTTTGTAAAAAATATCAAAGGTAAGAGTATGTTGTACCTGCTGATATGTAAGAACCTGCTGAAATGTAAGAACAATGGATTTTGTGATGAAAAACGTTCACTTTTTCACACTACAGTTCTAATCTAAAACTTCCATTAAGAATGGCATACTATTATAAATAGATAGACTACAGGTAAAAATAATGTCCTTGGCATTTCAAAGGTCTTGAAAGGGCTTTGACATTATTTTGCAATAAATAATTAACATTCAGGAGGTAAATGTTTAACATGATTTCATCTTTATATCATATATGCTTTCATCAAAGCAACGTAGTTTTATAAATATGTGAATTTTTTATTTTATATGTCTCAATAATACGTAAGTTTAACATTTAAAATAAATGTATATTTTTAAAAACATGATGCTTGTAGTAATTAATGAACTATTTTACTGATGACATTGGCCAAATCTTCACCCTAAATAAACACTAATATTTTTGCTTTATGTTTGATTTAAGGGAATTTGGAATGCAACGTTCATTCACTCCTTATTGAATGTGAAAATGTTTATAAGTCTGGGTATTTTCTATGCAGAAATATATTTCTATTTCTGCTTTTGAGAGTTACATTTGTTTTTACTTCCCCTCCATGTTTATATACTTTGCTGCATTCATTATAAAATTTGAATATGCTTTGGAGGAAATTAAAAAAATCATCATGCACAATAATCACATCCATATTTCTCTCCATGAATCAGAAACCCTCATTCAAGGCTACGTATAAGCATCTTGAAAGAGAGGCTGACATGCATAACCTTCAAGGCTAAACACTGCGTGAAGAAAGAAATCTATTATTTGAAATGTTTTTTGTTTAAGTGAAAGCAGATATTCTCATTTCTCTAATGTTAGCTTTCTTTTTCTTTTGAGTGTCACACAGTAAATGCGATCCACTGTTTTGAGAGCATTCTAGTTGTTTGGGTCATAGCATGCCCCGCACGCATGCTTGTACTCTTTCTGCTATTACGCATCATCAACACGTTCAACTCTTACTTTAGAGAATTCTACCACTGAGTCACTAATGAAAATGTTTTGTCTTAAAGACAGATTTTAAAATAGGTAGCATATGTCCAAGTCAAACTGAATGTTAAAAAATAAAAATCATAAAAGCTTTTAGATATCTTAGTATAAATATTATTGTCCAACACATATGACATCTATCGTGGAGTATGGAAAAATAAACACATTCAATATTTATAAATTCAGTAAGAAAAAAAATTTCACATTCACAGAAATTACATGTGTGCATTATGTTGGTAAACTAAATATCAAGTGCAAAGGATTATTTTTGCTTGGGTAATTATTTTATTTTTTTAAAACATGCAGGAGATTATATGTAATATTTAACTGCAAGAGAAGCTGGCAATTTGAATTGAATTAACATTCAATTATTATGTTTCTTTGTATCTCATATTTATATAGATAAAATACAGACCACATGAGATATAACTAGTAAGAGTATGGTGAACATGAGTTATTTCATGTAATATAGGGCTTTGCAAGAAAAACTAGTAACATTTAAATATGTTTTTTTCCTTGTAATATATTTGATGAAGCAATAGTACCATTGTATTAAAAATTCACATAAAATACTTCAGAATTATAGAATTTCACAAGCTTGTAATTTATGTAATTAGAAAAAAAAATTTGGCAGGCCATATAAGTAAAATAAACAGTCATGCGAACATCTGAGAATAAAATTGGTACTGCTGATACTCAAATTATGTTTTAAGAATCAAAGTCCAGGGGCTATGGAGATAGCTCAGGAGTGTAAGCACCTGCCTGGCACGTGCCACCCCGGCCTAATGGCACA
Source organism: Octodon degus (assembly GCF_000260255.1). Classification (NCBI taxonomy): domain Eukaryota; kingdom Metazoa; phylum Chordata; class Mammalia; order Rodentia; family Octodontidae; genus Octodon; species Octodon degus. The sequence continues at coordinate 6,623,697 of NW_004524589.1, read as the reverse complement.
CGCCTATAGTCTCACAGCTGTGGAGACTGAGAAGGGAGGATCACTAGGAGTCACAACTGCATAATAAGACCCTGTGTCAAATAAATAAATAGATTTTTTTTAAAAAATCAAAGTTCATTGGATACTTGTTAAAAACTCTGACACTGGTTAAAATCTTTTATTATGAAATAAATACCTAGTGCTATCTATTATTTTATAGACATGCATGCATAGTGAGGCTGTAATAGTGAACTAGAATGATATTAGCATTTTGAAAATTGAATCTCAATATTTTGTTTATTTCCTAAAGCTGGAATATTCAATTAGCATATCTACTACATTTCTTAAATGATTCACTGATTTGCTCATTGATTGATTAATTGATTTCCTGAGGATGAAATTCAGTGTCTTACTCATGTTTAGCAAATATTCTGCCACTAAGCAATACTCCTAATACATCCTCAGCCCTATTGTTAAAATTTTTAATATTTTTCTTTCAACGTGTCACTTTGCTTCATTCCCCCTTTTTTGCACTTGCAAATTAATTCATATATATCTGATCATTGAACATGTATTCATATTTCTATGACTAATTATGATTCTTTTGGAAATTCACTCTTCCTCTTATTTCATTAGTACATGCTTTCAGTACACGAAGCTTGCATTCCCCTTACAGAGGAGGCACTTGTATGGAACACATTTGGTTCTGTTTATAATCTGCTTCACCTCTTATGTACCTTCTGCCATCTCTAAGTCTACTTCCTTGTTTACATTATTAATATGATTAGTGTTATAATTATTATTTCATATTCTTAAGATAATATTCTCTTTCATTGGCTATATTTGTATCATATTCATGACATATAATAAATGTTTCCCTTGTCCTCAGTCTCCTGTACCTTTCCAGTTCACAAAATATTGTATTTTTTTATTTTTCTGCCTTTACATATTTAACACAAATCTTTTTAGATCTATTTTAAATTGTTTTATAAATACTATTTTCTAATCCAAAGTAATGTGCTAAGTGATTTTGTTCCAACTGAGTGAGGATATATATGTAGGTAAGTAATTCATGACCATGACAATGACTCCCTTGGTCTCCTATTATCTTTTGTAAGGTAACCACTGGCACCTTGCAGTGCGCTATCATAGTGTCCAGCAACTCCAACTGTTGCACAGCTATGCAAGACTGAGCCTTTCTGAAATCTGAGGATTTGGTATAAGAAGTTTTGTAAGGCTATATTTTGTTTATGCATCATAATTTGAATTGAGGAGATGGTTCCTGTTATTCTGCATATTTGTTCCTTACTAGAGAAACTCACCTTCCTTTATAAAAGTTGAAAAATGCAAATTACTTATTTTGCCATCATTTCTCCTAACTGCTATTCCCCTAACCTAGTCAGTTCAAGAAAATATAACACATATATGTTTTGTGTGTGGAGAAACTTGTGAAAATCTATTTTCATTATGATTTTGTTACAAAGACTCACAAAACAAAACCACTCTTTTAACCTTGGTATAATGTAAGCTTTTTTTCTCCAGTTTTATTTTTAACAATTAGAAAATAACATGTTTATTTGAATTCTCTGAGATCATACTTTTTATTTTTAAAGTATAAAAAATATTGGTAGAAAAAAAACATTAGAAATGATACAAAATTTAGCTAACAAAGTAGTAGAATTTCATCAATGAATAATGTATTACATGCAGGATGGTAAAACATTATGGATATTAGTATGGAGTATCCTCAGAAAGCTAGGGATTGGAGGGCTCTTTTAAGCCAGCTATTCCCCTCCTAGGTAATTTTCTCCCATTTTTAGCAATTTTCTCTGTTTTCTAACACTTTGATTATTATATTTCTACAGGTGATCAGTAGTGGCTGACTGATTGTGTCAACTTGAGAGGCTAAGAGCTTAATTAAATTGGCTCAGCAATTCCACCCCCTAGAATGTGGAGGTCCCACCTACAGTGACTCATCCCTTAAAGGAGAATGAGGAAGGACAGAAGGTCTCATTCTGCAAGCTCCAGTCTTTGCTATCAGCTTGGATGACATCTCCTGGGTTCTAGCACAGACCCTTGGTTTCTGTCTTGGATCTTTTACCCTTCTGGTATAAACTCATTAGCCTTCCAGTGTAGACCAATCAGTCTCCTGATACAGACTTGCATGGATCACTGCAGTGAGCTCCAGACCTTGAACTGAATCCTTCAGTCTCCTATGTGCAGATGCTCTCTGTGCGCTTCCTCATCCAACTCTGTGGCTGACTGTTGTAAGCCAGTCTTGGAATTTCTTACACATTTGCACATCTTGCCTTATATCTGTATCTATAGTAAAACCCTGACTGATACAATGTCTTATCTCTATTATTATTAAATAGCATTTTCTAA
>NW_004524589.1:6615835-6620968 GCF_000260255.1 Octodon degus | reverse complement strand
TAAAGTTTGAAACTATCTCATCACCCCTAGTAACATTTCTGTACTAATAAGAAATAGTTCCTCAGTCTCCCTTCTCTCTTGTTCCTGATAGTCTTCAAGTGATGTTTTTATCTTTATTATATGTTCTATACTACATATTTCACAAAAGTGCAATCATACAATGTTTCTCTTCTTTCTGTCAGGCTTATAACACATAGAATTTATAAATATACAAGGTTCATTATGCTGTAACACAGAGCAGAAATTTTTTCTGGGAAAATTATTTGACTGGGAAATAATCCCTTGCCTCACATTTAACAATTCATCTTTTCAGAGGTGGTTGGGTTATTTCTAGCTATCGTCTGTTGTGAACACTGCTGTGGTGTCCAACCCTGTAAAAGTATCTTTCTGTGTTCCTAGTTAAGTCTTTTGGGAATCTATGCCTAAGACTGAAATTTATGTATCATGTGATAATTTTATGCTTAACTATTACAGAACACATCTACTTGTTTTCTTTATTAACTCCACCTATTTGTCATTACAAGCCATGTAAGAGTGTTATAATTTTATGACATTTTTGTTAATGTTTGTGATATTCTGACTCTTCTGAACTTGTGATATTTCCAACGTGTTGGTCAAACCCTGTTTGATTTCATTAGAGTTTTATAATAGACATGAATTCATTTTATTAAGGTTTTGAAGTAGATTTTCCTGATAACACATATTGTCATTGTCATTTTGTATCCTAATGATCTGTATGCATATCTTTTTAGAAATACCTGTTGTGGACTTCTCTCATTTTAAAAATTTAATTGCCAATATGTTGTCAAATTGTAAGGATTGTAAAATTTTTATTGCTGCATATTGAACTTAGGAAGGTAGTACACCTATATAACATGTCTTAATTCTTATTTATTCTTACTCCTCTTGCCTCCCCCTCTCTCCCCACCTCTCTAAATTCCCTTTCCCATTTTTATTATTATTATTATTGCTACCATACTTACTTTACTTCATAGTTTTGACCTACAATGCTTACATTCAATGAGTGTATTTGTTACATGTATATGGAATATTTTAAAGTGCTTGGGATCAATATTGGGACCCTGTGCTTGCTAGACAGATACTTATACTACACTGACCTCTAAGTTATTTTTCTTATTCAGGATATTAAAATTTCACCCAATATATTACTGTCCATATTTACCTCAGATTCTATTGATTACCTTTTTAGTTTCTCAATGGCACATTTTCCTTTGATGGGCAAAATGTTTTTCAGTTTCATTACGTCCAGCTTACATATTAGTTAGAGTTGTTGTTATTCATGTTTTTGTTGTTCTGGCTAAAGAACTATTTGCATATCCAACATCACAAGGACATGTCAATATAGTTTTCTGGTTTCAGTAATTCTGTTCTTCTAGCTTCATTTGTAGAAAAGACTCTCTTATTTGAGATAATTATCAAAAACAATGAATTGACCAAAGGGGCAGTTTATTTCTCTACTGTCAAAGGCAAATATGTATATTCTTTGTGTGTGTGTGTGTGTGTGTGTGTGTGTGTGTGTGTATTTAGTACATGATCTACTGGGACTCACCATGCAGATCAGACTCATAGTGATCCTCCTGTTTTCAGCCTCCCACGCACTGGAATTACAGGCATGAACCATCACAGCCAGTCTTATTCCTTGTCTCAGCATGCCCCTAGGGCAGGGTGGCACAGCACTCTGGGGATCAAACCCCAGTCCCTGTATCTGCCTAAGCAGGCGCTTTAATCCACTGAGCTATCTGGCCAGCCCTAATATGCTCATTCTCATGCTCCTATGATCTTGTTTTGATTCTTGTCATGTGTAGTAAGTTTTAAAAGTGAGAAATATAAATTATTAATATTTTTCTAATTGTTTTGAATTTTCAGATTTTTTGTAATTTCATATGTTTATTAGAATTTTTTTGCAAAAAATGAAAGTTGTTCATTTGGTTAATTGTCATACTTTACTGAAATGAAGTCCTCCAATCATGAGCATAATATGCCCTTTTATTTATATTATTTATTTAATATATTCTTTAATTTTCATCACTAATCCTTTGTGCTTTTATCAGTGATGATACTTACCTCTTTCGTTAAATTCATTGGTAAGTGTTTTGTTCTTTTGGATGCTATTGTGAAAAGAACTGGTTCCTTAATTTCCTTTTAAGATTGTTAATCACCCACATGTAGAAACATCATCATGTTTTGTGTTACTTATGTTAGCTTTAATTAGCTTATGATTTTCTTTACCACTCTGTGTATTCATTTTTGTTTCTTACTTATAAGAACATGTCATTGTGAATGAAATTTTTAGAAGTTCTTCCTTTAAATTGCAAGTGCATTTTTTTGTTATCAATTTGCTGGGATTGAAACTTAAAGTAGTATTGAACATTAAGGGAGAAGAGGGTCTACGTGTCATGCTCCTGATTTTTCAAGTTTATCATTCTTTATGGCTGAGTAATACTCCATTGTGTAAAAATACGACTTCTTTTTCAACCAGTCCAAGATTTGGCTATCACAAATTGTGCTTCTATAATCTCCTGGAAGAGAAAGTAGGAGGAACTCTTGAAGACATAGGGGTAGGCAAAGAATTCATGAACAAAAATCAAATTGCTTGGGAACACTTGAAAGAATTAACAACTCGGGCCACCTTTTATTGAGAAGCATTTGCACATCAAAAGAAATTACCAACAAAGTGAAAAGACAACCCACAAATTTTGAAAAAATCTTGACAAGTTCTTAGACCAACGTCTGCTCTCTAGAATTTATAAAGAACTAAAAAACATCAGGGTCCCCAAATTTAAAGACCCAATCCAGAAATGAGCGTCTGAGATGAACACACACTTCTCAGAGGACAAAATTATAGAAGCGAATAAATATATGAAAAATGCTCCATTACTAGCCATCTGTGAAATGTAAATTAAAAAACATTGAGATATCATCTCACCCCAGAAAGAATGGCTATCATAAAGAAATCAACCAACAACAAATGTTGGAGAGGCTGTGGGGAAAAAGGAACCCTGGGTGCTTCGATCCCTAGCCTGTCATGCTGGTCCCGCTCCCGGGGTTTGCTACGATGGGGACTGAGACTGGGCATGGTGGTGTGCACCTGTAATCCCAGCACTTGGGAGGCTGAAAACAGGAGGATCTACATAGTGAGACCGTGTAGATCCTGCACTAAATACAAAAAGTAAGAAACAAGTTATCAGGAAAAACATAGATTTTGCTAGGGATTACATATCTCAGTACAATTAGTATAAACGATATAAAAGAATTATACATAAACTATGTAGAATATATATTTTATTAATATTAATTATTATTAAAAAATAAAGCACAGGAGTGGGAGGAGACATTGTTATCCTGGAGGGAGCTGTCCACCAAGTTACACTTAAGGAAAACCCGAAATGGTGTGGGACAGGATGCTGCAAGAGCACATAGGCAGCAAAGTAATATATTAATTACTAAACCTGCAACTTTTCCTTGAAATCAAACCGTAACTTTCTCATTTTCAATAGCAAAATATTTAACCACCTTAAGCTCTTTAAACTGTTTGGCCATTCGCTAAAAGTCATTAATTTAATAAGTTAAAATTCTTTGAAGGAGAAAATACTCATATAGAGCTTACATCTCCACATTCTTCTATCCAATATTTTGGTCAACTGAAACTTAGCTGCTTTGACAACTCTGAACTGAAGTTTTCTCCTCTTTCGATTGCCTAAAGGAGCTTGACTTTTCTTTCAGAAACACATGCTTTGTATATTTTTCAACTTTGTATATTTTTCCATATTTTAATGTCCCTGAGAAAGAGGTTAACTTGGTAGCCATGAGATTATGATTTGAAGTCAGACAGGCTGACTGGACTGTGTGTGCACAGCTTTCTGAAGCTTGCAGCTTCTGGCTCACAACGAGTCCTAAGCCTTTGTTCATTTGCTGTCACCTATCTGCAGGTAGTACTTACTGACTGATGTGTGTGTGTGTGTGTGTGTGTGTGTGTGTGTGTGTGTGTGTTTGTGTGTTCTGTATCTGTGAAGTAAACCCAAGATTTCAAATTATGAAGACACGGCTCATATCTAGATCTGCTTTTTTTTTTTTTTTTTTTTTTTTTGTGCTGGGGGACTGAACCACGGTCCCTGATGCCTTGCCAAGCTTGTTCTAAGTAGGTGCTTTAGACCACTGAGCCATCTCACCAGCCCCCTAGATCTGCTTTGAATTCCTGCCAATCACAAACCCTTGTTGAACTATGGCACCTGGGATTGTACATGCTCCTGCCAAACTTAAGGAATTTAGTATGAGGAAGTGTTGGGCCCGTTCTGTACAACTAGATTCCAGAGCCTGTGCTCCTTTCTCAGATATTTGTACCAAAGACTGTTACTGCTGCTTTAAAATGCTATTATAAGTTTGATTGGAATATGAACTAATTTTACACAGAAGATGCTAAATAGTACTGGCAACATCTGGATATTAATAAAACAAATAATTGCTATGGGCATAATACTTAAAATTTAATATTTTTTCAAATAAAAGGCCAAATTCTTATTGGACACAAAAGGTACACATCCATAAATGAAACTTTATTTATTTTGTTATTGAAATTTGTGCAAAAATATGCTCAGTTGCATATTGCTCAAATAAATTCAAGACAGGAGAATTGGCTAAATCCCATCGAAGAGATGAAAGACATTTTAAAGTAATGAGAGGCTGATCACACATTGCACAGGATCATCATTAAGACAGGAATTTCAATTTGTCAGAGACTTTCTAAGCCTCGAGCAGGAGGTGCTTATGCTTAAGGTGGAGGTGGCTCTTTTGAGAACAAAATGAAAGGATGATTTCAGAAATGAGAAAGCTCCCGCATCCAAATTTATAGATTGTGAAGAAGGGTCAGTGTCTTGGACAAGCATCCTGGGAAGAAAAGATGAGGCAGTCTTTTAAGAAACACCACTGAATCAAAATTTCCTGTCACAAAGGATTATATTGTGTGGAAAAATGCTATCAATGACAATAATTAGCAAATCGTTTATGAAAGTTGGATCCAGAATGTAAAATTTTCAGCCATTTTTTTCTGTCAATATGTATATACAAGACCTATACCCTAAAATCTATGTAAATATATGCAAAAACTCATATATA
>NW_004524589.1:6608590-6615735 GCF_000260255.1 Octodon degus | reverse complement strand
TATTAAACTCTAAACAAGGTATCATGAGTAGAAATTGGGAAAATGTTAGGGCTGTCCCCGACAGATGGTGACCAGGTTATGTGCGCCCTTCTTAGGAACTGGTACCAAGTCACCCTGTATTCTGCCACCCCATTTGTGTATCTCTGTGTAGAAGTCATAATAAAATTGCCAGAGTACTTTACCTTTATCTTTTCTTTCACTGTCTACAGTTTTCTTTATAAATAGTAAACTGCAATCCAAAAATAATAATGGAAAATCACAGAGATAATGAACTCCTGTGTCTTCAGGTGCCCTCTGTAGCGGCCCAAGGGAGTACATTGTCCTGTTCCCTTCTCCTGGGAGGTGAATTACCCCTTGACTCAGTGCAGCCACACTGCATGTGCTGTCTGACCCATGAGAAACTACATTGAAATAATGTTTATTATACTAAAATATAAATTTTAAGTTATTAGTTTAATCTTTTTCTGTGACCAATTTATAAAAATCGCAATAGAGATATATGCCTAAGAAAGAAGCTAGCATAGATTTCTGTACTGTCCATCATTTTTGAGATTTAATAGGGACCTTGGATTGTGTTTCACGCAGACAAGGGGGAATGCTGTTTAATACTTACAAGCTCCTTGAAGGCCGACATTTCCAAGTTTATTTTTTATTGCTGATATGTAAACTTGTTATGAAGAATTTTTCATTATAAGTATTTCACAAGCTAGGCAAGTACTCTACCACTAAGCCATACCCCAGCTTTTCTACTGTTTTTATCAAAAAAAGGTATTCCTAAATTATCTAAGCTTGTCTGAAACTTACAATCTTCTACATCAGCCTCATGGGTAACTGCAATTCCAGGCATAGGTCAGCTTTCCTGGCTTTTTTGTTTCTGAAATCTTTAAAAATTCTCCCAGATATGTATAAATTATTTTAATTGGAAAAATGATATTCTGTGATTTGTCTTGTTAGGTCACAAAAGTTAATGTTCATTAGAATAAAAATTGGAGATCATAGTTTTCACTGTTTTTAAATAAAGCTACTTACAAACATTAGAGTCTTTTCCTTCCTCTCCATCCTTTCCTCCTTTCCTCTCAGCACTTTCTTTCCTCTGTCTTTCCTCTTTCCTCCTTTACTTCCCTTTTTTCCTTCTTCCTATCCCTCCTTTCTTTCCTTTCTTTTACTTGTTCTTCCTTTCCTCCTCCCTCTTTTCACTTATCTTAAATACTTACCCTTCTTCATCACTATCTTGTGTCATTTTTCTTTCAAAAAAATTAGAGAGATACACAAATAATTTACCAATTATTTGTAATATATAGTTTCTTTGGCAATATTGATAAGCTATTAATATCAATTTGCTATTATTTAACGCTGGAACTTCTTCCTATTTATTAAAACAACAAACTTAATTCTCCTTCATTTTTTATTCTTTTAATTTTAGTTGATTTTGAAAAGTGAAAGCAAAGCAAGAACAAAAATCAGAAACAAAGAAAGAAACAGGGCAACATACAACAGCACATATGTTACAGATCTTCACACCCAGAATAGCTTATTATCAATGGTTGATATTATTTTATAGTCAAATCTGTTGTCGCAATTAGCAGATATAGCTATATAAGATTGGACATATTGTTGGATATTACCACTTGTTTTCAAGGAACCCTAAATTTTTGTTCTTGTCTCTTTTTTTAATATGCTTTTAAAATTTTTTTGTTTTGTTTTGTCTTTTGTATTTCAGGGAAGGGTCTACAGGGTGTTCAGAGTCTCACTACTAGGTCAGACTTGTAGTGATCCACCTGTGTTTACAGCCTCCCAAGAGCTGGGATTACAGGTGAGCCTCACCACGCCCAGTCTCAAAAGTTTGTTTCAAAGAAAGTATAGTAATAATTGATTTGTTATTAGAAACGATACGCATGTAGAAGAACAAGATGTCAGATACTCAAGTATGGTTTTTGTATTACACATTGCTGTCCTCAGTGCAGTTGCCTAGATAACAGCTATCAACATACAGAGTTGATCAAGGTGAAAAATCTATACATTGTCTGCTATTTTCAAAAGGCTGGAGATTTTCAGTACAATCATCTCAGCCATCCTGTACATATACTTGCATGTTTTATTAAATAGCTTTTACCTAGTGAACACTACTTAATAAGAGCTCAAGAACTTTACATTTAAAAATTCAGGTCATTCACAACCAACTCAATATTTTTAAGTCATCTATCTATCTATCTATCTATCTATCTATCTATCTATCTATCTATCTATCTTACACATTTATTATTAGGAATGAATGTCAGTGTTTTCATTAGGTGACTACATTGTAGGCTATGTCTTTAAATTCATGTGTCTGTTTTTACTTATGTAGTCATTTATATATAGATATCTTTATAGAATTTAAGTATAAAATTTAAGAAGACTCATCATAATTTATTCATTTAATCAACACCTGAGCTCCTTAAACTAAATGTCTTATAAAATGAATAAATATTTTAAAATTAAGTGTTAATGAGAGAATAATTATTTGAATTAAATTGGCTACAATTTCTTTTCACTTAACAGCTTTCAGCATAATTTATCAAACATGTTTTCCATGGCCAATATACTTGAGCTTCACAAGCAATTTATTGTTAAGCACACTAAAAAACTATAGATAAGAGAATCTGTCAAATACTTAGGTTGGCTAAGGATTCACATACAGAAAATTTCTATTTTATCTCTCTCCACTTGCTGCAATCCATTATTAGGAGCAATTGCTTAGGCATTATGTTCATTTAATTTTGGGGAGGGATTATTTCAGCTGCATGGAAGTTGCTCAGTGAAGATAAACTTTAGACATTTGGAATTAGATATATTCTACCTGATTTTTGTATTACCTTTTGTGCCTATGAAGATTTGCATTCATTATTATCATTGAATGTCTACAGATTACTTTTGAGTATGTAACAGTGACATGCACTTTTGATACATTATGAGTATGAGATTAATAGTCTTGGGAAGCTTAAATTGCATTAAACTTTTATTAACTAAGGATTTTCTCTATATAATAGAAGAACTCAAAACTCTTGACAGCTAACATGACTTAGCAAAGATTAAATCTTTACAATAAATTAAAACTAACTTTTATATTTTGAGTAAAAATAAGTAAGTGGGAATAAACTTTCAGTATACTTCACAATGTCTACTATTTGGGAATATGTTTTCTTCCAGTATTCATGAATTAATTAATCCTCTGTAAGTGTTATTTATAAATGTTTGTCCTTGAGTAAAATTCTGGTGTATCATAAGTAGAAAACAATCCATGCTATTTTCTTTTTTGAAAAGAGTACAAATTAGAATTAAAAGAAAAAAATGCAAGTGATGCAGAATTTCACTTAACAAAGGGGCTAGCCTAATAACTCAGCAGATTAAAGAGCCTGCAAGTAGGCTCAGGGGCCAGGTGTTTGATCCCTGGGCCTGCCATGCCAGCCTTGGCCCCAGGGTACATTGAGGTGGCAACTGATACTGGGCATAGTGGTGCCTGCCTGAATCCCACCTATTGGGAGGCTGTAAACAGGCGGATCACTCTGAGTCCGATCTAGCAGTAAGACCTTGAATACACTGTAGAACCTTCACTAAAATACAAAAAGAAAAGTAATATGAATTTCACAGTATTTGTTGTAATATATAGTGTTGTCTTCTATTTGTTTCATCTTTTTTCAATCATTTGTACATCTTCTTTTCTTAAGTTTTTATATATTTCTTTCTTTTTTAAAATCTTCTCCCAGTTTTACATGTATATATCTGGCAATATCCATGTTATTTTAAATTAAATTTTTTTCAGAATATAATAATATATTCATGAATATAAATATGAATATTTTCATGTTTCAGTCCAACTTATACAGCACAATTTCAAGATTGCTTGCTTCTTAAAATTACAATATGCACTGCAGGTTTTACTTTAAAGCTCGTGCATAGTGGATGCATACTCTACAACTCATACACATGTCTTTCCTTTTTGAATTTTATTTGAAACAAAGGCTCACAAGGTTGTCCGGACTAGGCTTGAATCTATGATCCTCCCTCATCAGGCTCTCAAGTAACTGGATGACCAAATGCAGTCGGATAGTAATCAATGACATTATTTTGCTCAGTATGTCTTAACTCTAAGTTGTATCAGTGTGTCTTAACTCTAAGTTTTATCATGTCTGACATGATAAAATCGTTTTCTAAAAGTACATGTATTTAATTGGCTGCTTAATGGCTAACATGACATTAAGATGACATTAAGATGAAATTGTACCATGAGATAAGACCTACTTATCAATCGCTAACTGCCTGTAGAAATGAAAAATTACTTCAATACTCTTCCAGAAGGATATGTACCAATGCACATAAGACATATACAATGAAAAATAATCCTATAATACAATTAATGGGTTAAATATTTCTACCATGCTTTATAATTATACTATTTTTATACTTTTTCTCTTAATCTTCCATTTTCAAGTATTTTATAATTTTTAATGTTTATTTCTACCATTTTTATATTTGTACCTATTTTAGTATTTCTCTTACACTCTGTTTTTCTATTTTTCTTTTCTTTTCTTTTCTTTTCTTTTCTTTTCTTTTTCTTTTTTTCTTTCTTTTTTTTTTCGGAACCGGGGATTGAACTCTGACCCTTGTACTTGCCAGGGAAGTGCTTATTCTAGTGCGCTATCTCCCCAGCCTCTATTTCTATTTTTCTTACCTTTCATTTTTAGTATCTTAGTATTCAACAATAAAATTATGGAGAAAACCCAAATATTTCTACTGATACCAAGGCAAAATATTAGGACTTTGAGACTTCTCCCCATCTTCCCTACCTGTCATAGCTCTATTTTGTGCCTGGCCTAGCCTAATGTCTCTTAGTTGGCAATCTACTACAGTAAAATTTCGGAATGTTTGTCTGTAAGTTTTCTTGTTAAACGTCTGGCTACACTGTAACATCAGTTAAGACAAGGGAGTCAGGTTGGGATATCCTATGGGACCAAGTAAGATGCGTGACGCTCAGCTTGCTGGCCACGTTGTGTTTAGAGGAGTGGGAGTGCTGTGGCTGGGAGTGGGTGGGAGAGGGGAACTCTGGCATATGTGTGACCATTGTATCATTAGAAACACCAAATACGGAATTCTATCACTGTGTACTTGGGGCTGAGGCTTCGAATTTGGTTGTTATTGTTTTATTTTCTTGAAAAGTACATGTAATTATGAAGGACAGAAAGCAAATAAAGTTTTTTGGAACAAAAAATAATCGATTACTATTAACACTGATATAGATAATAGAAAGACCTGATATCCAGTATTTTATATACCAAGAGTTATCTGACTAACTCCAGAAAGTCATACCGATGTTAAAAAATGAAAAAGAAAAAAAAAAAATATATATATATATATATATATTCACATATATATTATTGAAAGTAATTATGCATTTTAAACAAAAGGATGCTAGGAGCAATACTGAAAGAATATAGAGAAATTGTGTATCATTTAGGCATATCCGATTAAGATATCAGAATATACTGAATACATCCTGTAGTAAAATAATGCGCTAAATCATTAAGTATTTGTTATGTGATGATATGTTGCCCTTTGATCAACTTACATTGTTGACAATGCTGATGAGAATAAACACGGTATTACCTCTGTGAGGTATTATCTTCCCATACACTGTTATTTCAATCTTTATATCAACCTTTAGGATTACTCATTCTTGTGACCATTTCATAGGAGAAGCTCTGAGAGAAAAATACTCTATGACAATTATTAGATAATAAAGTTGATTTTAAACCCATAGTGTTTTAAGATGTGTTATGGTATTTGCTGAATAGTAAATATTTTCATATTTCTAAATTTATAGTGACATTATATCAAACAGAAATATATATATATATATATATATATATATATATATATATATATATATAATCTATCTTGATTATTTTCATCACTGAGACAAAATCTGACATTTGCAATTGGAAGCAGAGGATTATTTTGCCTTCCGATTTCAGTAGTGCAGCCCATGGTCAGCTGCTCAGCATTCACTGAGGAAAGATGCTCACCCACTGTGGTCATTTAGCAGAGAGGAAAGGGAGTGAATAAAAACAAAAATAGAAACAAAATTTTAAGTCACTCCTCCAGTGCCAATCCTCTAATCGAGCTCCACCTTAATGTAGGAGACATAGGCAACATGTTTTACACCTGAACTGTGAGAAGGACAAGTTATAGAGCTATACCTTAGTACTTGACTGTTGAAACTTGTGAAATTTGGTCCTCAGTGCACTTTGGCATAGCAATTTGTCCCATTACTTACTTTCTGTTTGATAGCTGATGGCCGACCTAAATTAGCACGTGTAGATTGCACCGTCACTCCTCATATTTTCCACCTAAGATAATTGAGTTGGTACTCATAAGTTTACTACCCATCACACTTCTTGGAATCAATTAAACCTGATCATCAATTTCTAGATTCTAAACGTTATGGATGACTTAAAAAACACTCAGTTTATAAGAATGCAATGTATGAATTACCTTACCAATGCATAGTCAATTGTTATCCATGCACATAAACAATTATGCTACTATACCAGGATGAACTGACAGATTATTAGGAATAATATCTACAATATCCATTTCCAGTTGTGAGTCAACATTGAAAACTAACTCAGAAAATAAGTTCTGCACACAAACCATACTGGTTCATTATATAGGAGATTTCATTTTAAGAAGAAAGGAGATAAAGTTAAAAATCAAACTAACAAGGGCCAGTGGCATAGCTTCATGGAGTAAAGTGCCTGCTTTGGCAAGTGCAGGAACGAGGGTTCAATCCCCGGTCCCACATGCCATGCCAGCCCCACCCCCCAGGCACAGTGAGACGGGACATGGTGGTGCACACCTGTAATCCCAGTGCTGGGGAGGCTGAAAACAGGAGGATCACTATGAGTCCAAGTTGTGTAGTGAGACCCTGTACCAAATGCATAAATGGGGAAAAAACAAACAAATGAACAAACAACAGCTATAAAAACCTAACAAACAAAGAACAGTAAAAATCAAATCAGAGGAGATGACCCAGGAAGCGGGATCCTGAACAGACCCAGAAATCAGAGGAGATGACCCAGGAAGCGGGATCCTGAACAGACCCAGAG
>NW_004524589.1:6605445-6606514 GCF_000260255.1 Octodon degus | reverse complement strand
TGGCAGGCCAGAAAGACACATATGTCAAGTTGAAGCAAGTTTGTCTGATATTAGCAAGTATTTTGCAACATAGTAATGGACAAAATATTTTTGGGGGTGAAAATTAAAAAAAATTACTGAGCAATAGCTAGGTAAAATCTCCATGCATAAGAATCACCTGGAGATTTTAGTAAGGATTCTTTTACTAGATTTATTCATCTGTGACTCAGTATGACTCCAACACAGCACACATCTAGTAAGCTCTCCTTTGTGTCACCAAGATAGAATTGGTGCCCAAGCTGAGCTATAACATGTTGTCTCTAAGAAACTAACCTATTCCCTCACTTTGATTCTGATCTTAAATGATACAGGGCTTGCTGACCCAAACCCTAACTATAACCAATCTTCTTTCTTTCAAATCTTAGAAAAAGAAGAGACCAGTACATCATCCTTAGAGCTACTCTCCTTCACCTAAAGACTGTATCCTGAATTCTTTATATATTCTCCCTGATTACTATTTTGAAAAATTGAATTCTAACAAAGCTTCCACTTCCCTTCTGCTGTCTTCAGAGATGTAATGCACCACTGTAGATGAACCAGACACTTACAGATATTTGTGTTACTGTGACATTTGGGTCATTTTATTTTATTTGTTCAAGTCAATACTCAGGTAGGATTGACCATGTTTTAGCACTATATAAAAATTAAATTATTTAATCTTTGTAAGTGTCTTATGAAAGATGTGCTGCTATTACTCTTCTTCACACATGGAAAAAGAGGCCTAAGAGATTAAATAAATATCCCAACTTCAGAGTTATCAGAGAATATGATGTGGTTCTAGCCTCCGTAGCCTCGGCTATTATCTTCCAGTCTCTTTTCACTTTGCACAACACTCACTGAAAATATATATTATTTAAGATTTTCCCTGTTTATTTCATACTATAAGGCAATAGATGAATATATATTGGAATTAGGATGGTAGTGGGGTGTGATGACAAGAAAGACAAGGCTGCAGCTAGGGATTGGCTCTCCACTGCACCTCACATTTTGAAGGCAGAGCTTTTCTTTGAAGAAGTCTGTTATCAAGACT
>NW_004524589.1:6603413-6604540 GCF_000260255.1 Octodon degus | reverse complement strand
AAGGTTAAAAACTGTGGATGCCAATTCTGAAAGAAAGAAATGGTCTGGTATTCAAAATGTCTTTGTGTTGTATAATGAATTATAGAACTTAAAAGTTCTACTTAAATAAACAACAGATGTTTCCATGTTGTTGTAAATCACTTCTAGTAGGGATTTTTGATGTGTAGTTCAAAAGATTCTTATGTTTTAAGCTTGAAAATGCAACTTTTAATTTAGCAAGACATGAAGCAAATGTGCATATGCAGTGAAAACAGAGAGAGGATATGCAGTGGTTGAGGTAATATGCTTACCTTTAGCATAAATGATGTCTTCAGGGCTGTGCTAACTTCCCTGGTTGATAAGGATATTTTAGTCAGCAATGCCTTTAGGAATTTAATGAGTAAGGAATTTTGATAGTGTGTGCAAGTATAAGCAACAATGTAAAATGTTTAGAAGTAAGGATCAGGAAAATTCTCAGACAAATTTCTCCTTTTTAAGTTATTTATAACAATCTCCCTGAAATCCTACTCCTCCTGAAAAAGTAAACTCTGTCAACTTTACTAGCAAGATCATTTGCCAAACCTGTAAACTCATCTATTTCATGTCCTGATTCATTACTATGAGGATACTCAAAGCGGCAAAACATGATTTCAAGTTTCAACTCGTAGGAATGGACCACATGACCGCTTAATTACAATGTTCCTTAATTACTGTGCTGTGTTATACATGAGAGGTGGGGCTCCCTAAAAGTGTATGTTGCAAAATGAATCACCAAACAAAAGGAACTAGACAGTGTGAGCTTTGGGTGAGTGGTTAGGTTAGAGCCATTTTGAATGAGATAAATTCCTTTTAAAATGGACCTGAAAGAACCCCAAGACCTCTTTTAACCAAAGAAGGTTATAAACATAAAGCTGTGAGCTTCAGCTTTGAAGATGGTCCTACTTAGAAATCAGTTATGCTAGCACAGCACTGGAGTCTCAAACTCCTGACCTACAAAATTCTGAGCAAGCCAATTTATGCTAATTTGTTTTCATGAATCAAAGTGGCAAAGATATAAAGAAGCACAAATTCTAAACAAGGAAAGCCCAACTTGAAAGACAGAATCAATTATTTGGCCAAAAGCTGGAAAGCAGATAGTTTTGCTTGGA
>NW_004524589.1:6601616-6603205 GCF_000260255.1 Octodon degus | reverse complement strand
CAGGGTCTTACTACTAGATCAGACTCATAGTGATCCACCTGTTTACAGCCTCCCAAGAGCTGAGATTACAGGCATCACCACACCCAGTCTCAATGGCCTTCTCAGCGTGCCATGGGAGTGTGGCCCACAGGGCAGGTCCGGGGATGAAACCCCAGCCCCTGATCCTGCTTGCAGGTGCTTTAATCCTCTGAGCTATTTGGTCAGCCCTAATAATACATTTTAATGCTGTTCTTCCATTCCTTTCCTTCTAGCCTCCTTCAATTTATCAGTTCCGTTAACCGTTAACATTTGAGAAATATGTGTCCTTATTTCCCAGTACGTATCTTTCATTTTGCTCTCTATTTATGATTTAGGTTTCATATGTGAAAGAAACCATGCATATTTAAATTTGTGTCTCTAATTTACTTTACATAGCATTATGTCTTAATAGAGTATCCATCTCTCTGAAAATGACACATTTATGTCTCTATGACAGAATAGTACTCCATTCTGTTTAACTATCACATTTTATTTATACATCTGCAGGTGAGCATATGGGCAGCTTCCAAGATTTAGCTATTATAACTGTGCTGCAATAAGTATCGGGGTCCCCAGGTCACTATAATAAGATGTATTTTATTCTTCTGGAAAAATACCTCAAAAGGGAATAAATGAGCCAACCTGAATTTCTAGTTTTATCTTGGAAGAACCTCCACACTAAGTTCCACAGCTGTTGGCCTAACTTATATCCCCACCAACTATGTGGAAGTGTTTCTTATTCTTTACAGCCTTGTCAACATTTCCTACTACTTGATTTCTAAATGATGACTATTGCTTCTGGGGTGGGTCTAAGTGTTACTTAGTTTGAATTTCTCTAATAGCTGGCAGTGTTGAGCATTTCCACTTGTATTCACTGGCAGTTTGTATGTGTTCTGTGAAATGATCATTCATCTACTTGCCCAATTTTAGTTTGCATTGTTTGATATTTTAGCCCCTCGTATATTCTAGATATTAGTTTTCTATGGGAAGAACAGCAGGCGAGATTTTTTCCCATTGTGCAGGTTGTCCTTTTTATTTTGTTAGTTCTTTCCTTTGTTATGTAGAAACTTTCAATTTGATACTATCCTATTTGTTTATTCTCTGTATTATCTCCTGTGCAAGCTAAGTTTTGTTCAGAAAATCCTTCTTGTGTCTATGACTTCAGGAATTTTACCTATCCTATTTTTCAGCATATTGGTTCTGTTTTAACATTTAGTTTTGTGAGTCCTTTTAATTTCATTTTAGTATAAGATGAAACACTTGAGTCTAGATTCAATCTAATGCATGTGAATGAGAAGCATTCTCAGTGCTATTTATTAAAGAGGCTATCATCCTATAGTGTGGTTTTGGCCCCTTTGTCAAAGATTGAATAGGTAAATATGCTTGGAGTTGTTGCTGCATCCTCTGCTTGGTTCCTCAGCAGACTGATTACCTCCTTTTTTTTTTTTTTTGAGAGAAAGTAAGATAAAATTTAATATGGTCTCATACACCCTGAAGGAGGTGGTGCCTGATTTGGAAGGGTAATCGCTATGTCCAAGTCATTGCCTATTTGGAACTTCTGTGACTGCAGA
>NW_004524589.1:6595401-6601018 GCF_000260255.1 Octodon degus | reverse complement strand
CTACATTCACAGGAAAGCTAAATATTAAATGATTATATTGTTTGGTTTTAACTTGTATTTTAATAAAATGCGTATTCCAGGCATAAAAGCTTTAATTTTTCCTACTTTGTTTTAGTCTTCTTTTGAACTCATTTACTTCTTTTTTTAAAATTTTTTTTATTATTTATGTGTGTGGGGTGGGGGGCGGAGCTGGCTGGCATGTGATGCGGGGGGATTGAACCGTGGTCCCTGTGCTTTGCTAAGCTTGTTCTAAGTAGGTGCTTTAGACCACTGAGCCATCTCACCAGCCCCTCATTTACTTCTTTTTTAACATTTCACAGTTAACTATGAAATTAGTTCTAGATATTTTTCAATCGCTCTTTCCAGCTTGATGAATTTTCCCTTTTTTAAATTTTTTTGAGAAGTTTTATTTTAGGGTTTTATTGTAGTTATTGTTCTTAAGTCATTAGTGAGTTCTCAATTTTTCAAGTAGCCTTTTCTGTTTCTTAGAGATAATCGTAAGGAGTTTTTTCTCTTTTACTAAGTAATACAGTTTTGGTTTTCAAACATTTAAAATGAAGCTTTGCATCCCAGTGATAAATACTTCCTCATAAAGCTGTGTTATGTTTTCCAATTATATCTCGAGGAAATGTGTTGCTTTTCCGCTTTTTATTGGAGGGTTACACCCTGTGTCCCTTTGTTCTCGTGTCCTGACAATGATAGAAACAGCACTACATATTGCATATTAGGATTATTTTGGGCTAAGAAAAAACGTTGTGTTAGATTTACATAAGCTAAGTAAAATACAAGTCTATATCTTTGGGGTTTGTTATTTCATTTTGCTTTGAGTTTTAATATTAATTCAAATTGTTCAAATAACAAGCTTGTCTAATTTTTCATGGTACTTTATCAGCTTTTAAAAAATGGTTCATTCTTTCTGATTTTTTGATCAGTCTAGCAAGTTTGTCCACTTAATTGTGATTGGTACAATAATTAGCTTTACTTTTCCACTGGGCTACTATTTCAATACAGCGTCTACTGGTATCATTACTGTTGCCTTCCCTTTCATGAATTTGGTGAAGTATGCTCTTTTTCTCTGCCTTCTTAAAATATGTAGATAATTATTTTAATCTAGTTTTTCTTTTCTACTATAATCATTTAGAAGTGCAATTTTTTTTTTTTTTTTTTTTCTGAACTGGGGATTGAACTCAGGCCCTTGTGCTTGCCAGGAAAGGGCTTATTCCACTGAGCTATCTCCCTAGCCCCTAAACGTGTAAATTTAAACCTGTGTTTTCCCTCATCCCAGAGATTTTCATGTGTTTGCTATTACTATTTAAATTACATCTTAGTTTTCTTTACAGTTCCCTTCTTAATTCATAGGTTATTTAGGAATTAGTTATTTAATTTCTGTCTACTTGAGATTTCTAATGCATTTCTAGTGTAATTAGACTGCTTTGTCTTTTCAGTTTTTAGACACACATTAACTTCATTTTGATCAAGTGCTCTTGAAAATCTTAAGTCCATCAAGTGTACTTGAAAATTATCATAATTTATGTGACTCTTATATACACTGCCATCCTGAATGAAAACTTTTTAAAGAGAGGATATCTCCAAATATGATTGTTTATTTACCAAAAATCCTAACTTTATCCCTTTTTCCATGTATTCTAAAGGTACATCATTTATTATTATTATTATTATTATTATTATTATTATTATTGTAAGCATTTTATTGCAGACATCCCTTGGTATCTATAGGATATTTGTTCCAGTATCCTTCACAGATACCAAAATCCCAATATATTCAATTTCCTTTATATAATCATACAATATTTACTTGTGTCCTAAGCATATCCCCCATACACTTTATGATGTCCTTTTATCCTTTTGTTGATACATAACAGTATACAAGTGTTCAGATTTTTAAGAATAATTTTTCTGTCTCAAAAAAATACACATTATATAATGTAGAAATATGGTCAAATACAGATTTCTTCTATTTATAATTTTGTTATTGGGAAATTATACAAAATCCTTTCTTCTTTTTTTTTTAAGATGTAGTGCATTATTGTACTGCATAATATATGATGTCAAGGTCCTTTAATGGCATCAGGAAAATTCCTTTTGTCATGGAAATCAGCACAATCAGAGATTCCGAGCTTGGCTTTGGATATATCTGAAAATACTTGCTTTTATTTTCTGTTGCAGTACAGAAATCAGCCTATATCTTCTGATTCTGCATCCACAAATTAAATCATATATATATATATATATATATATATATATATATATATATATATTTCTTACTCTTACCTCAGTGTGACTTAGTTCTTCTTAATAAAGCTTTCTCCATTCCTCTGTCCCAACTGCTCCTCCTAGCCCTGGTAACCATCTTCCTACTTTCAACCTCTGAGAGTGAGGTTTTTAGGTTTCATGTAGGAGTAAAATAATGCAGAAATTGTTTTCCATTGCTTGCTCTATTTAAATTAACATAATGATTTCCAGTCCCATTCATGCGTGTCCATGTAACCTTTGTTTCATTCATCAGCTGATGGTTACTTTGGCTATTTTCATCCCTTGGTTATTGTGAATAGTGCTACAATAAACCTGGGAGTTAAGTGTCTCTTTGATATATTGATTTCAATTTCTTTTGCTGTATACCCAGTAGTAGGAATTCTAAAACAAACAGTGTTTCTATTCATCCACTTTAGGTATATCTTAATTTCTTATAATACTTGCTACAATCAAAATGCTATCCAATTATACTTTATACTATGGTGTTCAAACTGTAATGACAAGGATGAGAATACATTTTCTGTATTGAAACTTTTTCATGTATTTGATATGTGATTGATTTAATTTGTGGGTGCAGAATTAGTAGATATAGGCTGATTTTCTGCAACAGAAAACAAAAGCAAGTCTTTCAGATACAGCCAAACACTAGGCTCCAGAACCTCTGATTGTGTTGATTTCCATGACCAAAGGGATTTTCCTGATGTCATGAAAGGACTTTGACATAATGAAATTATTCTGGGTTGTCCAGAGAGACTTAGTATGATTGTAGGAGTCTTTAGTATTGGAGGAACTTTAACCAGCTGAATCATGGAGAAAGCTATAACAAATGAGCAGGCAGTGGAAAAGACTTGAGTTCACTTTCACTGGTGTTTTTAAAGGCAGAAAGAAGAGTATGGCTCCAGGAATACTGCAGCCTCTAGACACAGAGAATGCCCTTCTCTGCCAACCAACAAGACAATGACCCTTCTTTCAGTAACAAGTTACAGTATGTATCACAACTGAAGAATTCAGACAACCCCAGAGTGAGCGGCCGTTGATTCTCACTTAGACCCCGGAAAGAAACAGAGACCACATTGTGACACCTTGACATATTCCAGTATATGTATGCCAGACTTCTAACTCACAGAAATAGGAAAAGAATAAAAACCTCTTTCAAGCCTCTAGGTTTATAACGTATCATGAAAACAATGGAAAATTAGCAAATCTAGAATCCAGTGTTCATCTTTTTCTTCACATAATGTGCTTTCAAATGATATTACATTTTATGCCAAGCAAGCCCTTTCATTGATTCTTTAAGAGCATGTGTTATTGTGATCACACATTTTATTAACACATCATAAACCCATTGTATACATTAATATTTATCTTTTTCAATACTTTTTTGCAAAATTATTCACTTTGATATTGCTAAATCTGCGGTTCAAATTCATTATGCGTTTGTATTTCAGGTTTTATTATAAAGGTCTTTAAATTCTTGCTGTGAGTTTGTAAGTTCAAGTATTACATTTTTATTTACAGAATTTTCACTTTGTTAACTTTCCAACATAATCTTAAATTTATTTGATGTTGTTTCATTCAATTTTCTTTTATATTTAATATATTGAATACTTTAATATGAATAAAATCTGTTTAAAAGTCTGTGTTATTAATTCCATTTTCACTGTTATTTTTAAGTGGTTTTTTTTTACCTTTTTTTCTTATACCAATTTCTTGTATGTTTTGAGTTATATGGGCAAGAACTGGTTTCTGGAAATGATCAATGTTATGCTTTTGAAAGCCTCAGTTTAGTATGTTTTATCAGTTATTACTTTTGAAGGAGAGTACAAAGAAATTTTAAAACAGAGAAAGTGCAAATAAGACAGGATTTCACTGAACAGAATATTATGAATTTCATAGTATTTGTTGTATTGTACAGTGTTGCCTTCAAATTAGTTGTTGAGATTACCAGATATATGCATGCAAAATTTCAAGAAGAAAGGAAAAAGAAAAAATATATAAAAAATCAGGAGACAAAAAGGAAAAACAATTAAAAACAGAAGACAAACAAATTAAGGATAAACTGCTCTTTTCCACAGACCAGCAGAAATCCACAATACAGTTGTCGAAACTATCCTGGTTACATACATAGATACATCTCTTTGCTGCACACTCATCACACTGCCCATCTCCTCAGCTGAGTAATTCCTTCTTTTGAACAGGTTCATTCCTTTTTTCCCAGTATCACCCCTTTTTATTTTAACTTTCAGATTTTCACAACAAGGAGATAATACAATGTTTGCACATGCAGTTCTGATTTATTTCACTTCAGAGTATGGTCTCTGTTGTATCTATTCTTGAATAAAAAGATTTAACTTTATCCTGTTTTATAGTTGAATAATACTGCATTGTGTAAAAATACCACATTTCTTTATCCATTCCTCAGTTAATGGACATTTGGGTTGCTTTCAACATTTAGATATGACAAATAGCACTTTTATAAACATGGGTGCATGTATATCGCTATGGTATGAGGCTTTCAGTTCTAGAAAAGCACCTAGGAGGGGAATAGCTGGCTTGAATAGGACCTCCAATCCTAGCTTATAGTGGTGTCTTCACACTGATTTCCACACTAGTTGTACCAGTCTGTACTCCCACAAACAGTGGAGAAGGGTTCTTTTTCCCCATAGTCCCTCCATTATTTGCTATTGGTTGACTTCCTAATGATAGCAATTCTTCCTGTCATGAGATGGAACCTCAGTATTCTTTAAAGTTGCATTTCTCTAATGAGCAATTATACTGAATATTTTTCATACATTTGCTTACCATTTTTATTTCTTCATCTGAGAAGTGTATATTCATCTCAGATGTCCAGTTTCTGGGACTAGATCTTTGAATTTGGGGACCGTGATTTTTTAAAATCCTTTATATGTTTAAGATAGAAGGCCTTTGTAAGAGAGACAGTCAACTTAATTTTTTCCTAGTACATAGGCTTTCTTATTACTCTGTTCGTAATTTCATTTGAAGTTCAGAAACTTTACAAAAAGATAAGATCCTGAAGTACTTCCTGTGCAACTTTTTGTTTTTTTCATTTTATGTATTTGGTACAGGGTCCCATTATACAGCTCATGCTCATAGTGATCCTTCTGTTTTCAGTCTCCTCCTGGCTGGAATTATGGGCATGAGCCACCACACCCAGACTTGGTTCCTGGCTCAGGGGATCCTGGGTTCAGGGCCAGCCCAGCATGTGGGACAAGGGATCAAACCTGTTATTCCACTGAATCATTTTACTGGGCCTTTTTCTTTCTTTCTTTCTTTCTTTCTTTCTTTCTTTCTTTCTTTCTTTCTTTCTTTCTTTCTTTCTTTC
>NW_004524589.1:6590485-6595301 GCF_000260255.1 Octodon degus | reverse complement strand
TCTCTCTTTTTCTTTCTTTTTTTCTTTTTGCAGTTCAGTATTTGTTCATGAACTCTCTACCTACCCTTATGACTTTAAGATTTCTACCTACAGTGTTTCTGTTTTAATATTTAAGTCTTTGATCCATTTTGACTGTAGTTTAGTGCATGGTGATAGAAATGAAGATAATTTTTGCCTTCAACATGTGGAAAGCCAGTTTTTCTGCACCATTTATTAAAGAGGCTATGTTTCTTCCAATGAACATGTTTGGGAGCTTGTCAGAGTTAAGGTGGCTGAGTGTGTTTGTAGTTGTGTCTGCATCTTGTAATTTGTGTTATTAATTCTCAGATCTGTCTATGCCAGTACCATGTTCATTTATCACAGTAGCCTTATAGTATAACTTCAGATGAAGGATTGTGGTAACTCCTGCCTTGCTTTTATTGCCAAGGATTGCTTTTGATATTGTATGTCTCTTCTGGTTCCAGATGAATTTTAGGAATGTTTTCTCTAGCTCTGTGAGGTATACTAATGGTATTTCAATCAGGATTGCATCAGTATAACAATTTTGGCAGTGTAAGTCATTAAAACAATGTTTTTTCTATCAAAGAGCAAAGAATACTTTCCCATTCTTTGAAATCCTTTTCAATTACTTTTCTCAGAGTACTGTAATTTTCACTGTATAAGTCTTTTTCTTCCTTTGTGAGATTTGTTCCTATTTCATTTTATTTGGATGTTATTTTGAAAAGCTTGGTTTCCCTAATTTCTCACTCAGTATCTTTGTTGTTTGTGCAAAAAATGTTAATGATTTTTGAATATTGAGTTTTGATTCTTCTAAGTTATTGCATTTGGTGATTAAATCTACAAGTCTCTTAGTGGAGTTTTCAGGGTCTTCTATGTAGAGTACCATGCCATCTGCATACAATGATAGTTTCACTTTTTTCCAATTATCATTACTTTTATTTCTTTCTCTTGTCTAATTGCTCTGTCTAATGTTTGCAGAACTACATTGTGTAGGAGATAATACAGTGGATATCCTTTTCCTGTTACTGATTTTAAAGTAAAAGTTTTCAGTTTTTGTCCATTAAGTATGTTGCTTGCTGAGGTTTTTATCAGTTTAAGATATAGGCCATCTATTATGATTATACACGTGGTTTTATCATGAATGAGTGTTGTGCTTTGCCCAAAGATGCTTCATGTGATTTTTATCTTTGGCTCTGTTGATGTGGTGTATTACATTTATGAATTTGCTTGTATTGAAACATTCCTGCATTCCTGGAATGAATCCCACTTTGTTGTGATATAGCTTCTTCTTAATGATTTGCTGCATTCTGTTTGCTAGTATTATTGAGGACTTTTGCACCTAAGTTCATTAGAGATTGATCTGTAGTTTTCATATTTGGTTCGGTCTATTTCTTCTTTTGTTGTCAGAGTAATTCTTCTTTCCAAGAACAAGTTTGGGAAAATTGCTTCGCTTTCAGTTTCACTGAAGAATTTGAGAAAAGTTGGCATTAAATCTTTAAATTTCTTGTAAAAATCATCTGTGAATCCATCAGGACCTGGGCTTTTCTTTGTTGGTAGGTTTATTATATCTTCAATTTTGTTTACAGCTATTGGATTATTCAGAGTTTGTATTTCTTCTTTGCTCATCTTTGCCATTTCACATGTACAAAGGAAACTGCCCATTTCCTCTGTATTTTTCATCCTGTGAGAGTAAAGGTTTTGGAAGTATGTACTGGTGATCTTCTGCATTTCTATTGGTTCTGTAGTCATTTTACCCTTTGTATTTCTTAATGCATGAATTTGGGTTTTTATTCCATTTTTTGATTAGGTTGACTAGGGGATTATCAATTTTATTTGTTCTTTCAAAGAATTAACTCTGATTCATTTATCCTTTGTATTGTTTTCTTCATCCAATTGCATTAATTTCTTCTCTACTCTTATAATTTCCTGCCTTCTTTGCACTTTACTTTCTCTCCTTTTTCTATAAGCTTGTGGTGCATCATAGCACTGTTTATTTGGCCTTGTTCTGATTTCCTAAGGTGCAAATTTACCCCTATAAATTTTTCTCTTAAGATAGCTTTCATTGTATATCGCAGTTTTTGGTAAGTTGTATCTGAACTTTCATTTGATTGGAAATATTGTTTAATTTCTTTAATTTTATCTCTGACCCAATAATTATTCAGGAGTTTGTCATTTAATTTCCATGTGTTTAAAGTGTTTTGTGATTTCTCTCATCAATTATTTACAATTTCATTTCAATCTGGTTAAACAATAAATGTGGGATAATTTTAATTCATTTGGATTCACCTAAGTAGTCTCTATGTGCTAGTATATGGTCTATTTTAGAGAACTTTTGTGCAACTGTAAAGAAATCATTCTGATGTTGCTGAGTATAACACTTTACTAAGTTCATTTCTTCCCAAGTTTACTTTAGTTCTGTGTTTCTTTCTTTCTTTTCTTTTATTTTGGAACCAGGGATTGAACTCAGGTCCTTGAGCTTGCCAGGGAAGCGCTTATTCCACTGAGCCATCTCCCTGGCCCCTAGTTCTGTTTTTCTTTGCTGTATTTTCCTAGTCACTCTACCTCTTCATGACAGTGATGAATATTTTCCTACTGTAGCATCCCTCCTTTTCCCTCTGTTAAATTGCTTGCTTTCCTTGACGGTTTCTTTCTGTTGTTGTTCTTAAAATTGTGGTTTTTTTCTGTCTCTTTCTAGAATATGTATCAGTACTCTCGGTAGGTTTCCTTTGGTATCCTGATTTCTTCAGTTGTTCTTCATGGAAGAATCTATTTTTTTCTTTTTTTGTATTTTAGGGAAGGGTCTACAGTGTGTTCAGAGTCTCACTACTAGATAGGACCCCAAGTGACTGACTCTCCTGTTTATAGCCTCACAAGAGCTGGGGCTACAGGTGTGCTCCACCACTTCAAGTCTCAATTGCATTTTCAGCGGGCCCTGGGTGTGGGGCTAACACAGCAGGCCCGGGGATTGAACCCCAGGCCCCTGCATCTACTTGCAGGCACTTTAAACTGCTGAGCTATTTGGCCCGCCCTTCATGGGAGAATTTTATCTCGCCATTGAATATGACAGCTAGTTTTGGAGGGTACATCAAACTCAATTGGAATTTATTTTCTTTCAAGACCTGAAATACTACTCTCAAATATTTTTTTAGTGTATTTTGTAAAGGATCTCACTATGTAGCTCAAACTCATAGAGATCCTCCTGTTTTTAGCCTCCCCTGCATTGAGATTACAGGCATGTGCCACCATGACTGGTCTCATTGGCCAGCTCAGCATGCTGGTGTGTGGGGGTTGGCATGTGGTGCCAGGGATCAAACCCCAGTCCCTGTGCTTGCCTACTCAGGCACTTACTTCACTGAGCTATCTTGCCTCCAAGTTCTTCCTAATTTGGTGGTCTGTGTTGAGAAATCTCCTGTGATTCTTATGTGCCTTCCATTGTAGGTGATCTGTTTCTTCTCTCTAACAGCTTTTAGTGTTCTATATTTTTGCTGATTTTCTGGGATCTTGATTATTCTATGTCTAGCTGGACAGTGACTTTTATAATGGCTATTTGGAGTTCTATATGCCTCACTTACTCAATGTCAGATTCTTTTCTCATGTTTGAGGAATTTTCTACAATTTTGCAGAAAATAGTCTATGTCATTTGTGCTGACTGCTGTCTCACTGAAACCTATTACTCTTATATTGCTTCTCTTTCTGTCACCTTGTCTGTGCTTTATTGCTGTACCATGGTTCCTTGTTACTTTTATTTTATTTTATTTTTTTTTGGCAGAACAAGGGATTGAACTCAGGCCCTTGCGCTTGCCAGGGAAGCACTTATTCCACTGAGCCATCTCCCCAGCCCCTCCTTGTTACTTTTAAGTGTTCTTTCCTTTCATGTTCATTAGCCGCACCACTCTCTTCTATCTTCAGTTTCTTTCAAGCAGTTTTGTTTGCTTTCAATGGAATTCATAATTTCCCAGATATCTGTTTGAATCTGTTTCATTCACTCGTATTCTTTCCTGTATTGCTCATCCAGTGTTTCCATCTTTTTTCTATTCTCTATTTCTTTGAGTCTCCTTTAGCTGTGCTGAGCAATTCATTCACAATTTTTCTCATTTCTTTTTTGACTTGAGAGATTATTTCTGATCATATTCTTTTTATAGCCTGATGAACTTGTTTCTTTGCTTCAGTTGCTATCACTTAGGAAATTTCAAGTGTATGACTTCCACATTCTTTTATGCTTTTTTCTCTTGGACTTGTTCGGGGTCAACCGGAAGATTCATATTTCATTTTGTTCCTGCATTTTTTGTCTTTTGAAGCTAGCAATGATCACCCAGCTTAGTAGTATTGAGAGAGCAGTGGAAAGTGTCTGTAAGGCTCTCACTGCGGAGGAGTCAGGATAGAAATCACCAAGTACCTCATTAATGGTGTGTGTGGCTGGCCAGTGCTCAACAAAACTTCTTCCCAGGTGGTGAGTGTGGAACTGATTCACCAGGATCCCGAAGCTCCCTGAGTCCTCTTAAGTTGTCAGATGGTTGGACTGGGTGTCAGCACAACAAGCACACCTATGCATTGGGCCACAAGGGTCGCAACTCACCAGAATCCCATGGGCCACATAGAGCCTGCTTAAATTACCAAATGGTGGTACCAGACACCAGTCCAAGTTCTGCCATGTTTTGATTTTTTTTTTTTTTTTAGTTTATGTGTTTGTTACAGGGTCTCACTGGGAGGTCAGACACATGGTGAACCCCCCATTTTCAGTTACCCCAGTGCTGGGATCACAGGGAGTGCCATCGTGCCCAGACTCATTCAGTGGCTTGCACCTGGAGGCAGGACT
>NW_004524589.1:6568031-6589205 GCF_000260255.1 Octodon degus | reverse complement strand
ATCATCATTAACTTACATTTACCCACACTGGTAAGCAACCCATTGCTGTCTTCTGTGCCCGTCTGATTTTTCCATCCTGTATCACTCTTAATTGTACTTGAGGAATAAATTTCAAGGCTTTCTTCATCAAGTTTCTTCAGATGGAAAAATTATTCAGCTTGCATTTTCCAAAACTTGCCTTTATTTTACCTTCATTTTTGATTGATATATTTCACACAAAAGAATAAATGAGAGTGTGAAGTAATTTTATTTTGGGGAGCTGTGACATGATTCTCTACTATAGACATTAAATCCTAGAGGCACGATTAGAGCAAAGGTAAACAATTTACGGCAAGAATATGTCACAGATGACATTAACATCCTCCTAAGTATCATGATAAATTCAAATGGCTACAAATTTATTATATTCCTCCTAACGTTCATTTGTGTTTTATTTCATGAATGTGTACAGATGCTGTCACTAATTTTAAATAATGTGTAAACATTTGTTTTGGCTTCTTTAAGAAATTAGTGAATATAAATTCTATATTTGAATAGATAACATGTAAGAAGTATGTCAACCTGAAATCAACATTAAATAATAAACTTCAAAAGTATAATAGAATTCTTGGAAGTGAAAGATACAACAGAGAGACTGAGAGGTCATAAATGTGAGTGACAAAACTTCTCCTAAGAGGATCATTGTAATGGGTTGGATACTATACCTTTAAATTTCATGTCTTTTTTGTACTCCAGGATGTGAACTCACTTTGAAATAGATGCTTATTACATATATTTAGTTAAGATTGTCAAATTGAACTAATCTTATTTAGGATGAGTCTTGTGTCAACTCTTTATTTTTATTTTTATTTTTATATCTGGTATCAGGTGAATAGTCCTAGGGTTTGAACATGGAAGCTTTCACAAGAGCTACATTCCTACCCTATTTATTTATCTACTTATTCTTTCTGTTCTGTTTTGTTCTCTCTGTTCTGTCATATTCTACTATTTCTTTCTTTTAACTATGTATTTTTTTGCTTTGAAACATGGTTTTACTATGTTGCTTAATCACCATGACTGAGTTGGAGTCTGTAATCCTCCTACATCAGGTTCCAAAATACTGAGAATATAGGCATTTGCCACCATCATTGGATTGGAATTCTTGTCAGGGGAAAAAATAAAAGAATATCATATGAATACAGAAGCAGAAATTGCAATCATACCCTTGCAATACAGGGACATTCAAGTATTGCAGAGATAACTGTATCAAACCTTCAAGCATAGCATGTTCCTGACAACACATTTGAGTTTGGACTTCTGATTCCAGAAATTGCTAGAAAATATGTTTTTATAATTTTAGGACAAAAAAAATTTGTGTTTCATAATTGTGGAAGTGCTATGCATCTAACATCACCATCAATCTCAATATCTATTAGCACTGATAATATTTTGACCAGAGATGAGCCACTCAAGTCAGCTTTTTTGAATGTTCAGTAAGAAATTGTGAAGGAAGTAGGATAGTTGCATTGATGCCCTTGGTTTTAAGAAAGTTTCCTTAGCAACAACTGATGAATTATGATTTTTTTCTACACCTGTAATAGAAAACATTGACAAGAGAAAGAACATTGCAAGGAGACTGCAAGCAGAATGTGCTGGAAGGATTGGGTACAGTTGATGAAGACTTAACTTGAATGACAGTGATCAAAACACTGTCAAAGGTTTCAGAAAGGAGATGCTTACAGTGGTAGAGTGTTTAATTGAAATGCAGGATGCCTAATTAGCATTGGACAGCATTGAATTCTTACCTTCCTAGGTAAAAGAGCTGAGGTTGAACTCAATAAAGAAATGTTGTTATATAAAATTTTCATTAACTATCAAAAATCTAACACAGTCTTGAAGAGAGCAAGATGTTTTCTAAGGACACAAAATAATTATCAATTCCATAGCATAAAGTTTTATTTTAAAGCTAAAGAAGTAGAAACTGGAAAACACAACTCCATTCAGAATATGGACAGATTTTAAGGACTTTCTCAAGTTAATGAATCTAAAGACCGTAAGCAGGGAAGTCACAGGCCAGCTCTAGTAAACAATAAAATTTCTGAGAATTTTGTATGTATAATGTCACTGAAAAAATTTTCAGGGGCTCTAAGATACAAAAGAGTCTATATGAATTGATTTATGAGAACAGTTATCTGCAAGAGTATGCTATGATACAGTAAATAGAAAACTGCCAAAACTTTTAACAAAAATATACAGATTCTAACTGAAGATAGCAAAACCTGCTAAAAGAAAAGAGGGCTTTGTACCCACTACAAGCCACAGAAGAATCAGATACTATGTAGACAAAAATAAATTAGCAGTTTAAAATGTAGTTAATAAAAGTGGAATGACTTACAGTGTGGAAGAAAAAAAGAATAAAATTACAGAGCTAGACACTCACAAAAACTTTCTAGGCAGTAGAAGCAGGTCCTCATTAAGGAGCTAGCAATGCGTTCCAGGCAGAAATTCCAACTTCTCTAAATCAATAGCTGTCATACACCTCTTGTTTTTCCCATTTTCCCCAAGTGAAATTGCCATCATTTTCAGTTTCAGCACTGTATTTTCATTTTAAATGTATGTAGTTCATCATAATTTTTCTCTTAAAATACTTTTGATGCTTGAAGTTCTATCATTTTAAATTCTTAGTTTCAAAAATCTAAGCTCATTTCTCCCTAGATTTATTGCATTTTCATCTTTACATTATAAAAACATAAATATTTTCAGAGTAGTAAAACTATAATTGATTCTAAAAATAAGTTGTGTTGGTGAAATTCAGTAAGTCTCTTGCAGTTGTCTTGGTACATAAGATACAGCCAAGAAATACTGCAGGCATTCATATCCTACTTGAGAAAAATATTTTCTACATTATTTTGTCTCTTGACTCATAATTACATAACCTCCTCAACTTAGTTTGAGGACCTGTTTTTTCTACTTGGTGAATGTTTATTCTTTGTAGATGTAAATCATTTACATAGCTCAAGTCTAAGATTATACTTTCAAAAACCTCAAACCATTCTTACTGGCTCTACATAATTTCTACATACTCAGTGCATTTCATATGATGTTGGTTGTTGGTTTGCCATAGATGGCTTTTATCAAATTGAGATAAAAACCTTTTCCTATTTTCTTCAGGATTTTGTCATTAATACATTAGATTTCAAAAAAAATTTCTGCATCTACTGAGCTAATCATATAATTTCTGCTTTGCTTGTGTTTATTTGCTGTATTACATTTATGTATTATGAAGATTAAACCATCCCTGCATCCCTGGAATGAATCCTTGGTCATGATGCTTTTGATAATTCTCTGCATTCTTCTTGCCATAACCGTATTGAGGACTTTTGCTTTTATGTTCATTAATGAGATCGTGCTTCATTCTCTCTCTCTCTCTCTCTCTCTCTCTCTCTCTCTCTCTCTCTCTCATTCTCTCCCTCTTCTCATTCTCTCTCTCCCTCTCTTTAATGTAGTCTTTAATTGATTTTAGACTCAGTGTAATGCTTTAAAAATATACTTAAGCGATCATTTTCATTAGTTTCCAGTTTAATTTGCCTCATATACTTTACTGAATATCACTATACACTCATTCACAAAGATGTATTCTTGAAAAAGTACATGCAGTATGTTTGCATATGCTCACACAGGAAAGTTATTATTTATAAAATTAAGATTAACAGTATCAATGTATATGTGAACTTAGATAGAGATGCTTTCTTCTAATAGGAACCCACAAGTATTTGCTAAATAAACATCTTGCACTATGTTAAAACTACACAAATATCAAATTCTGATTATGATATTACTACTCATATTTAAAGTGAGAACCTCTTAAAATTTGAATTTTTGAGGAAACATTGCATTTGAAGTACAGCAATCACCATTCATTCTGAAAAAAAAACTATAAATTTTAATGATTTATAAAGCAATTAGAAACATTTTGTTTTATAAATGAGTTAATAGCCTGTCATAATACTGAAAAATTTAAGGAGGGTTTCTGTCATAATTTATTTATATTTATGCTTACTATACTTAAAATAAAGCCCCAAATTTTTAAGTATTATATTCAATTGAAATTTTAAAATCTCATTTCATGTCACATAAAATACATTGTAAAGAAAATAGCTATATTTGCAAAAATCAAGATAGGAAATAAAAAGAAAAGCAAAACTCCTGTATATTTTTGAGATTTTTTTATATCCGCTAAAATAATGAGAATTACATTTTTATGTCCAGCTTTTGTTATGTTCCAATGTGTTGCTTTGGTTGATGTGTACAAAAGACAGCTTTAAATCTTGTAAAGTTTAAAAAGAAACGTTGTTATGATTTCCCGGTAACTTGTACTACACCAAAGCGTGAGAGGTGATGGCTTCTTAACTTTTAAGTTTATATGGAATTGGCAAAATAGTAGTAAATTTTATATCAATATACATTAAAATTCAGCTACCATGAGCATTGAACATATCTTTCTTCCGATAAGAGATTTTCTATCTATATGAATTGAATATATTGGTGGACCAAATAATACAGATTTTCTAAAAATTGATATATTTGATATTTTGTTTTACACTCTCAATAGAAGCACCATAATTGTGAGAGTTTCAAGCTTATGGTGGTGGATATCACTCTTAATAAATTATAAATTCGCTCAAACTTTGAATTTCATAGTTGTAAATAAATATTCTCTATTTTTTACTGTTGTTGCCTAACCAGATTTATATTCACCAAACTGTCCAACAACAACATCAACCTGAACAAACCTATTTTGTCTGTCCGTTATCCTTGTAAATAGAACTAGTGTTCTGTTAAAAACAATGGAAGGCATTAGCTGGTAATTCAATTATAAAAATTGATTTTTTTGAAAAATATTACAAATAATCAAACACTTGGGGTGTCTTTACATAAATATCTTAAAACACTGTAATAAAATTGAGATGTAATAAAATGAATAACTTCACTGTTTTGACATGCAAATTCTTAAATGGAAGAGATTATTCTCTCTTCCATTATGGTAATAATTTATGAATTTTTACTTCAGAACTTCCTTTGACACTTTATAGGTTGTATTAGGTTTCATAAAAGGTAATAATTTATAATTGGTCTTCTCATGTGTCATGCTGATGCTCTTTTTAAAAAAGTAATTTTATCGAGAAATAAATAGCAATGAGACAATTTCAAAACCGATTACTAGCACAGTTTTAATAATTAATATATTGCCTACTGTTGTCTTAGTGATTATTCATTGTACAAGATGCAGACATGATATGCTGTACACAAACACTAATAGAACAAATCTCTCTAGTTTGTTTTTCCCAAAATGTTGATATGAAAAACTCAGTTGCTTATATGCAATTTAGAATTGACACTGATTATTCTAATTTTAGTTTTACTAGTATTATAAAGTATTGATAATACATTAAATTATGTCTAAGTTTGAGTTTCTAAAGCTTTTGTTAGAAAAAAGCTAGTTAATTAAATTATTACTGTTTTCTATATATTAAGTTTAAAACTGTCTCCTATATGTAAGTTCTTTGTTAATATTTTTCTGCTCTATTCCTGGCATATTGGTTCATATAAGAGAAAAATCACTAGGGACAATTTTGACACTATTTTTAATAAAATACTTGTTAGAATTAAATTCTTAGATACACATTTCTTTACCAGTTGAGTTCTGAGAATCATTCTGAGGGGAATTGTAATAGTGTCCATGTTCTTAAGATTTGACTCAACTGAGTATATAAATGAGAAGAAAGTTTAAAAGTGATTTATTGTCTTCTCCTGTTTATCTTGTTTATAAGTTTTTCTTGCTCACAATATTTTTCATCTCATATCCCCTTAGGCAATAGTTCAAATAACATTGAAAAGTAGTGTGTATTTGGTTATATGATCATTTTTCACATTCCTCGTTTGTAATACAATGTTTTCTTAAAACATTTCATTATTTTAAATGTACCTATAGAAATTAACATTCTATTAGGGTTTTTTTGTTTTGTTTTGTTTTGTTTTGTTTTGTTTTGTTTTCAGAACCAGGGATTGAACTCAGGACCTTGTACTTGCCAGGAAAGCGCTTATTCCCCTGTGCCATCTTCCCAGCCCCATTCTAGTAGTTTAACCATCCAAAAATTGCTTTCCAAAAACTGTGTAGAAACATTTTTTTAATTTAAAGACCCCAATTTTAATAAATGTATTATATTTACAAAGAGACTTATAATTCTTTGAGAATTGGAAAATTTTTACAGGCAACCTGAGAATCACTAAGCATCATGTAGATCTTTTTTTTTTGAACTCTTTATTAACATTACTTTTTATTAATTTTATTGAGAAACAGCAATAAGACAGTTTCAAAACTGATTAATAAGACAGTTTCAATAATTAATACATTGTGTATTGTTTTTTCTTAGTAGTTATTCATAGTACATGATGCAGATGTGATGTCCTGTCTGAATACTATTAGTATAAATCTTTTTTCTCATTGAATTAAGAGAAAGTAGTTGTATATCTATCCTAACTATTTTGTATATACAGATACAAAATGATCTTTCCTTTTTTTTTTTTTTTTCGGAACCGGGGATTGAACTCAGGGCCTTGCACTTGCCAGGGAAGCGATTATTCCACTGAGCCATCTCCCCAGCCCCTTCCTTTGTTTTTTAAATGATTTTTAATTTTTGATTTAGAAACAAATATCAATGAGACAGTTTCAAAGCTGATTAATAGGACATCTTCAATAATTAATGCATTGTACATTCTTATCTTCTTAGTGATTATTCATAGTACAAGAAGCAGACAGGATATCCTGTCCAAACACTATTACTATAAATCTTTCTTCTCATTGAATTAAGCGAAAGTAGGTGTATATATATCCTAATTATTCTATATATAGAAATACAAAATGGTCCTTCATTTGTATACCTTTTTTTTGTTTAGTCCTGTCAGAGATGGAAATTCTATTTGCATCTAAATACCATAGGTGCTTGAATTCAGCAAAGCAATCCAATACAGTCCAGCAGTACAAAATAGTAGTGTGTTATCCACAAAAGTTGTTGACTTGAGTCTTTTACAGCTCAGCATATTAATATGGCTTTACTTTCTACACCTCGTTTTTATACTTTTCTCCTGGATGGTTAAGACCAAGATAAAGCAAGATCTATATAACAAGAAATGTAACTTTTGTAACTGATAAGGTCAGTCAAGTCCCCTCAGGATTTATCCTGTAACCTTGTACTGCAGTTTGTAGATCCTTTGTCAGTGTCAGCCATGTGGATGAGTCACGGCCATTGCTAGAACAATTTGCTCTCTGTGAAAGCCTGAGAGAAAGTTTTCTCTCCATGTGACTCTCCCCAGGTACACTATACATCATGGATCACATTTCGCTGAGGCTCCATAATCTCCTTAATCAGAAAATTTGAGGCACAGACCCAGTCCTAACCCAGGCCCGGTGAATGTGTGGGAGAGCTTCTGACTAACCTTCGCCTGCAGGACCCACTAGTCCCAGCCCAGGCGCAGCATGGGTGAGACCCTCTTCTACCCCCTTGGAATGTCCCCCACCACTCTGCAGACCTCCCCTACCCCGCCCGCAGAGTAAGAACTTCTGCTGCATTCTGGGAACCCCCAGACCCAGTCCCAGACCAGGTCGGGTGAGTGTGTGAGAGTGCTCCCAGCTATCCTGCGCTGGCAGGACCTACTGGTCCCAGCCCAGGTGCAGTGTGGGTGACACCATCTTTCACCCTCATGGGACACGCCCCATCACTCCGTAGTATTCCACCACGGACTACCCACAAAGTAGGAATTTTTGTCGTGTTCTGCAGATTCAGTCCTAGTCCAGGCCTGGAGAGTGTGTGGGAGAGCTGCCTCTACCCCTACTCCACATTGTCCACCCCAGACTCAGCTCAAGCCTGGCATATAGAACTGGGATGAAACTCTTCAGCTACAATCCCTGCAGAAAGTTTATGGGACAAAACCACCCAGCTAGTCCAGGAGAAGAACATCTTGCCAGAGGGGCACAACAGGTTCACCCCCAAGGGCAGCAACAGGAAGGAAATGAGCACAGCAGCCTGACCCAAGCCAGGTACACTTGGATAAATCCAGACCTTGTAGAGCTACACCTGAACTTCAGTAAGTGCTAGGGCTACACAACAACAAAGATCTACAACAAAGGTCAGAAGACAGTGCTACACAAAATGACAACAAGAAGGAGCAAAATGCAATCTCAGAACCCAGGCCCACCTATAACAAGTGCAGAGGACACTAACACAGAACAAATTGGGAATTACACAGCTGAAAGCAATGAATCAATGGCATATAAAAAAAAAAAAACACTGCAGTAAAAGAATTTACAACTGCTTCTAATGAAGACATTGACAAAAAAATTGAGGAGATTAGAAAAATGATGGACTCCTTGAATGAGCAATACAGGAAAGAAATAGATTGCATGCAGCAGAGTCAAAGTGATATAGAGGTAATCAAAATTTCAATCACAAGCTTGTAAAACCATTTTCAGTGAAAGCGAAGACAAGAGTTCAGATCTTGAAGATGCTGCTGCAGGTAGTGAAAAGATAAGAAGGGATCTCTTAAAAATAACTAGGATGCAGGAAAAAAAATTCATCACCTGCAAGATGATGCAAGGATGAACAATGTTAGACTAATAGGCATCAATGAGAAAGAAGGAGTCAATACAAATGACATTTAAAAAATATGGGCAGAAATAATAGTAGAAAACTTCCCAAATATGA
Source organism: Octodon degus (assembly GCF_000260255.1). Lineage (NCBI taxonomy): Eukaryota > Metazoa > Chordata > Mammalia > Rodentia > Octodontidae > Octodon > Octodon degus. The sequence goes on along the minus strand of NW_004524589.1, from coordinate 6,580,464 downwards.
GGAAACAATCTGATATTCATGTAACTGAAGTATACAGGACACCAAGTTACCTCAACCCAATTAAAAACACACCGAGACAAATGATAGTCAAGATCCAAGAAATTCAGCACAAGAATAATATACTGAAAGCCACTAGAGAAAAGAAGCAGATCACATTCAAAGGAAAACCCATTAGAATGACAGCTGACTTCTCTTCACAAAACATGAAGGCAAGAAGACCATGGGGCAGAGTACTTCAAGTCATCTGTGAAAACAAATTCCAGCCCAGACTACTATATCCTGCAAAACTCTTTTTAAAGTTTGATGGAGAAGTGAAATACTTTCATGACAAAGAATAGGTAAAGAATTTCATTGTGACAAAGCAAGCCCTACATAGGATACTGAAAGATATTCTAGAGAGGGACCAAAATGATCAGAACTCCACAAATGAGATCAGAAGCAACAAAGTAAATAGGTCAAGAAATTAAACAGAGGAGAAAAAGGAGTAAATGACAACAAGTAAATAACATGTCAATCGTAAGTCAATACATCTCAATTAAAACCATCAATGTAAATGGACTCAATTCACCAATTAAGAGAAATAGAATGGTACAGTGGATTAGGAAACAAAATCTGACAATATGCTGTATACAAGAAACACATTTAACTCATAAAGACATTCATAGGCTGAAAGTCAAAGGTTTAACACTATACTATATGACCCAGCACATCAGAAAAAAGCAGAGGTAGCAATCCTATTCTCACACAGTCTCAACTTCAAACCAACAAAGATCAAGCGAAATAAAGAAGGCCACTATATACTAGTTAGGGGAAAAATTCACGAGGAAGAGGTAACACTCATAAATATGTATGCACCAAACACAGTAGTACCCAATTATGTAAAGCAAATCTTAATAGACATGAAAAATCTAATATCCAATTCCACATCTTAACAGGAAACCTTAACACCCCTTTATCCACAAAACATAGGTCAACCAGACAAAAACTTAGCAAAGAAATAACAGAATTGAACAAGAGCTTCAAACAAATAGACTTCATGGACATATACAGAGTGTTCCACACAAACACAGCTGAATACACATTTTTCTCTGCTACATTTGTGTCATTTTCTAAAATGTACCACATACTGGTCCGTAGGTCATGCTTAAGTATGTGTAAGAAAACAGGAATTATCCCATGCACATTTTCTGACCACAGTGCAGTGAAACTGGAAATAAATGACAAAAGAAACTAGAAAAAAACCTTAAATACATGGAAATTAAAAGATGTCTTACTCAGCAACCAATGGATCATGGATGACATTAAAAAAGAAATTCAACAATACCTACAATACAATGAAAATTCAAGCACTAGTTATCATAATTTATGTGATACGATGAAAGCAGTTCTCAGAGGGAAATTCATAACTGTGAATTCACATATTAGGAAAACAGAATGAGAACAAATAAATACCCTAATTCTGCACCTTCACCAACTAGAAAAGAAAGAGCAAACCAAACCCAGAGCACAAGACAGGAAGAAATCATAAAGATTAGAGCAGATATTAATTCAATTGAGATGAAGAAAATAATTCAAAGAATTAAAAAAACAAAAACCTGGTTCTTTGAAAGATTAAATAAAATCGAAAAGCCCCTCGCTAACCTCATCAAAAAGAGGAAAGTAAAAATTCAAATACAAGCAATAAGGAATGAAAAGGGTATAATTACCACAGAGCCAATCGAAATTCAGAAGATTATCAATAGCTACTTTGAGAATCTTTACTCTCACCGAATAGAAGACACAGAAGAAATGGAAAGATTCCTAGAAAGGTACAAATTACCACAGCTGAATCGACAAGATATAACCACTCTCAATAGCAAAAAAACAGCCAATGAAATATGAGATGTAATTACAAATCTACTGATAAAGAAATGTCCAGACCTGGAAGGATTCAAAGCTAAATTCTATAAGAAATTTACAGAAGATGTAGTCCCTATACTCCTCAAATCTTCCAAGAAATTGAAAAGGAAGCAATCCTCCCAAAATCATTCCTGGAGGCAAGTATTATACTGGTACAAAAAACAGAAAAAGTTGCAACTAAGAAAAAGAACTACAGGCCAATCTTCCTCATGAACATAGATGCCAAAATCCTCAATACAATCCTAGCAAATAGAATACAGTAAATCATCAAGAAGATCATACAACATGACAAGGTAGAATTCATCCCAGGAATGCAAGGATGTTTCAATATTCGAAATTCTATAAATGTAATACACCATATCATTAGAGTGAAAACTAAAAACAACATGATCATCTCCAGTGATGCAGAAAAGGCTTTTGACAAATTCCAACACACATTCATGTTCAAAGTCCTACAGAAATAGTGGAATAGATGGCCTCTACTTCAATCTGGTAAAAGCCATTTATGAAAGCCCAAAGGTAACATAATCTTTTACTGAAATCTTTTACTGTTAGATCAGGTAGAAGACAAAGATGTCCTCTATCACCACTCCTATTCAATATAGTTCTGCAATCATTAGCTACAGCTGTTAGACAAGAGAAAAAATAAAAGGAAGAAGAATAGGTAAAGAAGAAGTTAAAATATATTTATTTGCAGATAACATGATACTTGACTTGGAAGATCAAAAATCTGTACCAAGAAGCTACTAGAATTAATACAGAATTTCAGTACCATAGCAGGTTATAAAGTCAATACCCAATGTCAATAGTATTCCTCTACACAGACAACGAACACACTGAGAGGGAAATTGTAGAAACAATACCCTTTACAATAGCACCAAGGAAAATGAAATATCTTGGAATTAATCTAACTGACAAAGTCAAAGATCTTTTCAAGGAAAATTACAATACTCTGAAAAAGAGATCGTAGAGGATTTCAGAAAGTGGAAAAATATTCCATGCTTTTGAATAGGAAAAACCAACATTGTGAAGATGGCCATACTCCCAAAATTGCTGTACAGATTTAATGCAATCCCTATCAGACTAAAACTAACATACTTCACAGAGCTAGAAAAATCATTCCTAAAATTTATCTGGAACCAGAAAAGGCCTAGAATAGCAAAGGCAATTCTGGGCAGTAAAGACAAAGCAGGAGGCATTACAATTCCTGACTTGAAATTATACTACAAGGCTACTGTGATAAAATCAGCATGATACCGGCAACAAAATAGACCTGAGGATCAATGGAATAGATTAGAAGACACTGAAGCCCCTACAAACACTCTCAGCCACCTTATCTTTAACAAACTGGCCAAACGTACTCCCTGGAAGAAAGATATCCTCTTTAACAAATGGTGCTGCAAAACCTGGCTCTCTACATGCCAAAAAATAAAACTTGACCCAGGCCTATCACCATGCACTAAATTAAAGTCAAAATGGATTAACGATCTAAACATTAAAACAGAGACACTAAACCTCCTGGAAGAGAAAGTAGGAGAAACTCTTGAAGACATAGGGGTAGGCAAAGACTTCATGAACAGAAATCAAATCTCACGGGAAATAGTTGAAAGAATTAACAACTGGGACCTGCTCTCACGTCAAAAGAAATTACCAACAAAGTGAAAAGGCAACCCACACATTTGGAAAAAATCATGACAAATAAGTTCTCAGACAAAGGTCTGCTCTGCAGAATTTATAAACAACTAAAAAACACTAGGGCCCCAAAATTAAAGACCCAATTAAGAAATGAGCATCTGAGATAAACACATGCTTCTCAGAGGATGAAATTTAAAAAATGAATAAATAAATGAAAAAATGCTCCACGTCACTACCCATCCATGAAATGCAAATTAAAACAACATTGAGATATCATCTCACCCCAGAAAGAACGGCTATTGTAAAGAAATTACCCAACAACAAATGTTAGAGAGGCTGTAGGGAAAAAGGAATCATTCTCCACTGCTGGTGGGAATGTAAACTGGTACAACCGTTATGGAAGTCAGTGTGGAGACTCCTTAGAAAAGTTGGACTGCAAAACCCATCTAAACCAGCTATTGCTGTACTGGGAATTTTCCTGCAGGATCTGAAAACATCATATCATAAGGATGTATGTGTGCCTATGTTTATAGCAATGCAATTTGTGATAGTCAAATCTTGGAAACAACCAAGATGCGCGTCACCTGTGGAATGGTTGAAAAAGATGTGGTATTTTTACACAATGGAGTATTACTCAACTATAAAGTGTGGTAAACTAGAAGCCTTTATATTGAAATGTATGCCACTTGAAGATATACTTATAAGTGAAATAAACCAGACACCCACGTGTAAATATCATATGCTTTCCCTAGTATAAGAACTCAGAAGAAGATATAAAAATAGAAAGTTATAATACAAGTAAAAGGAAAGCAGGATCTCAAGGACTAACTAATCAAAAGAGGGAAAGGAGAAGAGCTAGGAAATGTGACAATGTCAAGCCATACAGCTATATGTAGAAGATGGGCAAGGCAATGATCCTGAGAATCTCCAGAAGATTTTTGAATCTGGCAGTTAATTGGAAAGATTCTCACCCTGGCTATCTATATATACTGATACCTTTCAACTAAGCAAATACACTGAAAATGGTGATTCTTGGTCATAGTTTCATGCTTGAAGTGCCTGTCATTCTGGTATTCTGAGTGTGGGCTGTTTGTCATGACACATCAATTGATGTTGTGCTGTCTCTTGGATAGATGATTGTTCAAAAAGAAAGGGGTGGTGAATGAAGGCAAGAGATAGGGAAAGTAATATAGTGGGACTGTTGTGCTTCAAGGTTTTATATCGTTAGATTTTTGGACTTATGTGTAAACATAGGAAGTATATAATTCTTTATGTTTATTTTTAAAATATATTCTAATCTTTAAATTTTTTTCATCATGTTCTATAGGGACTTAAAGTTCAACATATCAATACTTGATGAAAAATACTTGTTCCATGTTATGCCTAAGATGTTTGATACTCAGACAGACAGTGAGGTTAAGCTTAACAGCCTACTTTGTATGGTAATAACAATAAGCTTATCTTCTGTATGGTTAACAACCTAAGGTTGCAGACCAAAATTAGAGAAAAGGGAGGGCCACAAGGAAAATCAACCTTTTTGCCTAGCCTTCCAAGGTCATTTAAGACTCAGGACATATGAGAACTTGTACTGTAATGACATGTAACTCAGTAGTGTCCCAAATTTTCTGATCAAGGAGATTATGGGGCCAAAGAGGAAAGTGATCGATGATGTAGAGTGTTCCTAAGGAGAGTCATATGGAGAGAAAACATTCTCTCAGGCTTTCACAGAGAGCACTTTTACCAAGCAATGGCTGTGACTCATCCGCATGGCTGACACTGACAAAAGTTCTACAATCTGAAGTACAGGATCTCAGGATAAATAGGATTTCACTGACCTTCTCAGACCCAAAAGCTACAACTCTTGTAGCATAAGTTCTGCTTTACCTTGATCTTAACCATCCAACAGAAAAGTATAAAAACAAAGTATAAGAAATAAAGCCATGGCATTATGTTGAGCTGTAGGGGACTCAGGTCAACAATTTCTGACATTGCCAGTCAAGTGAAAGATCTAATACTATTGTGGACTACTGGACTCTTTTAGAATATTTTGCTGAGTTTTCACACCTATAATATTCAAATAATAGAACTTAACAAAACAAGGGCATACAGATGAATGTCCATTTTGTGTCTGTGTATTCAAATTTATTAGGATAGATATATAGTTACATTCTCTTAATGAATAGAGGGATTTGTTCTAATGGTGTTTGTAAATGGGACATCAATTTCACATCTTGTACAGCAATGAACAACTAGGAAGAATTTATGCACTGTGTTAATTTTTGAAACTGTCCTACCAATTTGTTTTGAAACTATCCCATTGCTATTTGTTTCTCAATAAAATTATGGCAAAGAAAAGAAAATTTTGGGCACAACTGAGTTAACTGATGGTCCTTCCTTTGTATCCCCTTTTTTCGTTTAGTTTTGTTAGAGATAGGTAGTCCATTGCCATTTAAATATTCTCAGTGTACATGTCACAGCACATAGAAACATTTTTGTGTATTCATTTTATGTTTTTTTTTTTCATTCAGCTCAGCGCGCTCTGAAAGCCGGGCTGGAGTGGCATGTGGTGCTGGGGATCACAACATGGTTCCCTATGCCTAAGCATGCTCAAGTAGGTGCTTTAGACTGCTGTGCTATTTCATGGGCATTCCTTCACTTTAATATCTACATGTATTAAACAAAATTTTGAATTGATATATTATTTAAAAGATTTATTAAGATTCATAAATTTCAAATTACCTACTTGTCTAATCTTAAGCACAGAAAGGTCACTCAAAATAAACTTCAGTTTATGCTTAAGTTTATATTCATAATATTTGCTTTTCCTGGTGGTTTTGGTCTTGTTTTGGTTTTATTCTTTACTATTTTCCTACTTTTTTCTTTTGATCAGACAATTGTATCATTGTATTTCTGGATTTTGGTTTCTTTCTTTTATCTGTCTATCAGTTTTATTAATTTTATAGTAAGTTTTTACCTTGAGTTTCAGAAGAGATTTTTGACTTGTATTTTTGTAAAATGCCTTGAAACTTTAAGAAAAGAATTATAATTGTGTTCTGGGTAGTATCCAGGATAGTGGTAATATTTCAGGTGAAATTTGGCACTTTCTGTTTTTTCCATGTGGACATCAGATAGTGTGGAAACTTCTTTGGGTACATATCTGACAACCAATAGTGTGTGGTCATTAGGGTGCAGTATCAATTTAAAGTTGGCTTTGGCATCTGCCCAGGAGATTAGTGGAGCATATTTTTGCATGTGTCTGGGTACATCATGGAGACTTGACCTTGGAAATATATGTGTTTTTATATTTTAATAATGTTGTTGACAAAGAATTAGCAATAGGATAGTTTCAAAGCAAGTTAGCAGTACAGTTAATATAATTACTACATTGCATATTGTTGTCTTTGTAGTGGTCATTCCTAGTACAAGATGCAGACATGATTTCACTATTAGTTCAAAACCTTCTTCTTACTGAACTAAGAGAAAGTAGCTGTATATTTACACTATTTTGTATACACACATAATTTTTTTCCACTATAAAATGGTCCTTCACTTATATCCCCTTTTTTGTTTACTTTTGTCAGAGATGTATATTCCATCTCCATTCATATATTGTAAGTGCATAAACTCAGAGGAGTAATCCAATATAGTACAGTAGTCTATCATAGTAGTGGGTTATCCACAAGATCAGCAGTTGGACTCATATATGTGTTTGTCAGTTCCTCTCTGTTGGTGTCCCCTTGCTGTGCTTCCTTGTCACAATAAAATAAGCAACTTCACTCTTCATTAGCCTTTCCTTTATGAGGTTTTCCATTTATAAATTTATTTGCCTTATTGTAATAATTCAAAGCTGGCTAATAAATATATTTTTGAGAATTTTTTCATTAAATAAGAAATCTCACATAAATCCTGCATTATTTCCAGGAGAGTTAATCAACTCTCTGTCCTGGGTATCAAAACAAAGAGCATTAATACATATGCTCTCAATAAACTTCATTTGGTATGCACAGTGCATCATAATTTATGTAATATTTAACTGAAAAATGTACAAATACTTTTCAAATGTAGAACACCATTGGTATATCAAAAAGATACTGTTTAGCAGAAAAAATGAATAGCTAGTGGCAGAGCAAACAATATATATAGTTTAATCCAAGAAACATAATGACAGCAGTTGAACACAGATGATAATTTCATATAATGTTATCTATAAGGAACAGTTGCAAAAGTTAAAACTGTAGAGACATAAAGTAAATAAGCTATTAAATAGGTGTACTACTCAGCTTTTCTGTCACTAAGACAAAATAGCTTGCTCTCACAATTTAAGGAACAAAAATTTAATTTAACTCACAGCATTAAGAGGTTTTGCGTGAACCAGAAACATTCAACTTGGAAAGACAATAAAAGTATATTTATTTCCAGATAGCATGATCTGGTATATAAAAATATACAAGCAAGACATTATAGATAGAAACCCTAAAGAAACAGAAATAATCACAAATAATAAAAATAAATCCGGAAAATCACAGGATGTAAAATCAAGATGCCAAAATCAATAGCAATTTTATGTAGTAAGAACAAAGTAGGGGCTGGGGAGATGACTCAGTAGATTAAGTGATTCCCTGGCAAGCGCAAGGGTGTGAGTTCAATCCCTGGTTACGAAAAACAAACAAAAAAACAAACAAACAAACAAACCACAAAACTATCTGAGAAAGAAACTTAAAATCTTTTAATTTGCAAAATATACATAAGATAAACTTAACCAAGTGTATCTACACTGAAAGTTATTACAAGTGAATAAATAAAGGTGATACATACATGAAGCATATCCTGCTTACTGAATTGGTAAAACTAAAAACTTTCTAAAATAATGGCAGATATATCACATTATATGTCTTCATATTGTATCAGATAATGACAAATCACATTAGCATAAGGAGATATAGATGTAAATGGGAAGGAATAGAAAGACGAGAAAAAAATATTCAACAATTTAAGCATTTATTTGTGTTTCAAAAACATGTGAAGGACACACAACAGGGGATAAGAAGTCACTTTCGAATTATGACTTTGGGGAGACTGTACATACATATTCACAACAATAAAAATAGACCTTTATCTCAATCCATAAACAAAATCAATGTAAAATGGATAAAGATTTAAATAGTTAGAATACATATACAGCTAGTCTCTCTTAGTTCAATGAGAAGAAAGATTTGTACTAATAGCGTTTAGACAAGATATTATGTCTGCATCTTACAGTATGAATAACTACTTTGAAGAAAATATGCAGTGTATTGATTACTGTAACTGTCCTACCACACTGTTTTGACACTGTCTCATTGGCATTTGTTTCTCAACAAAATTAATTTAAAAAAATAAAGACATAGAAAAACTCTCAAGGGAGAAAGCCAGAAATGCTACATAGATGTTTGTTCAGAATATAAACTTCAAGTGATCAAACAACATAAGCACTAACTGTTCCTTTTAATTAACTAATAAAAATTAGTAGTACAATTAAAAAATAAAATAAAAGTAAGACCCAGAAATATGATTTTTTGAGTATGAACCCAAAATCACAGTAAAAGAAAGGAACAACAGATGAATCTTATTATATCAAAATAAAAGCTCTTTATAGCAAATAATATCAACAGAATAAAAGCAATGTACAGAAGAAAGCAAATGTTTTCAAATTAAATCTTTCATAAATGAGTAATATGACATAGAATGATACATGTATATACATATATGAGAGCTCATTAGAAAAAAAAAGATTCATTGCTGCTAGAGAAGGTATATTTGAAAAAGTCTTTAAAGGACCATTACATACTTGACATCATTTCAAATATTGTAGGTACTTGAATTCAGAAAAACATCCCTGTATAATCCATATCAATGAAAGACAATTTAATGGTGAAAAAAAAAATATATATATATACAAAATAGTTAGGATAGATAGACAGCTACTTTCTCAACTACTTAGTTCAATGAAAAGAAAAATTTTTACTAATATTATTTAAACAAGAGATCATATCTGTGTCTTGTACTGTGAATAACTACTATGAAGACAATACTATGCAATGTATTAATCATTGTAACAGTCCTACTAACCTGTTTCGAAGCAGTCTTGTTGTTATTTCTTTCTTAGTAAAATTAATAAAAAAGAAAAAGAAAAAAGATTAAAAATCTTCAATGGACTTAAATGGACATTTCTTGGAAGAAGACACAAATGGTGAATAGTTAATGAAAAATTCTTAACCTTACTAACTTCAGGGAAGTGAAAATATGAGTAAAAATGAAATATGAGATGTTGCAGTTCATTTTCATAATGCCTCTGTTAGTTCACTTTCTCATTGTTGAGACAAAATATCCATAAATTAAAGGACAAAAGGCTTATGCTAGTTTATAGATTATAAAGGCTTCAATTTACAGTTGGCTGGCAGGTATGGTAGAAGGGCATTTTGGAGGAAAAATAGTGCATGGCAAGCAGGTAGGAGATGCAGCAATATGGAGCAGCAAACATTTCTGTTCCTTGCGTTCCATCCAGACTACCACCTTTCAGGAAGGTGGTATTCACACCGAGTATAAGACACACTTACTGCCTGCATCACATCATTAATCCCAGCATCACATGACTACATGCAGCCACCACTGAAAAGCTCATGAATGTCCACATGCGGCTTTGTTGTGATATCTAACTACAGGCCACAGCAGTGAACAATAGAAGAAATAGAACAGAAACCAAATCATGGAGAACATCTGGAGAAAAGGGAACTCACACATTGTCAAAATATAAATTAGTATACTTTTTATAAAAACAGTAGGGTAATTTCTCAAAAACTGGAAATGGAACTACCATATGATCCAACAATTCAAATACTGGTCCTTTACTCAAAGGAAATGCAATTATCATGTCAATGAGGTACTTTATCTTGTTTTATTACCTCGTTATGCATATTTGCTAAGATATTGAATCAAACTAAATATTTATTGAGAGATGAATGGCTGAAGAAAATGAAACACATAAAACAATGGAATATACTGTTTAGCTAAAGTACAATACTTTTTCATGGATTAACTGGAAGACCTGATGCTAAAAGGATAAATCAGGAACAGAAAGACAAGTATTACATGGTATTATATACATATACAATTTTCAGACAGTTCACATCTTAAGTAGATTTTAGAAAAATATAGTACTTGTCAGAAATTGAAGTACGTGGTGGAAAGGGATTTGGGAATGTTGTTCAATAAGAGAAAGACAAAGACAAAATTATATTTAGATAAGAAAAACTTTCAGATTCTGTTGTACAACATAGCATATACAGTTGAAAACAATATATTGCATTATGGTTAAGAATTAATAGGCTAAAAGTTGAACCTGGTCACTACAGTTAATGAAATACTATACTTTTTAAGGGTCGGTAAAATAGCTCAGTGAATTAAAGTGCCTGTTTAGGCAGACGCAGGGTCCAGGAGTTCTATCCCCTGGACTGCCATGCTGGCTCTGCCCCTCGGGCCGCACTGAGATGGTGATTGAGATTGGGCATGATAGCATGTGCCTATAATCCCTGCACTTGGAAAGCTGTAAATAGGAGGATCACAAACGAGTCCAGTCCACTCAGTGAGACCCTGTAGACCCTGTATACTCTGTCCTAAATGCAAATAAATAAACACATAAATAAAATAAAATACCATATTTTAAAAAATGCTACATATGCTGCAAATGTTCACAAAACAAAAATGATTGACAGGTAATGAATGGAATAATTAGCTAAATTTGCTCATTATACAGTATAAATACAAATTAGCTAAATCTATGCTTTCTACAATATAAACATTCTACAATGTAAAACATCAAGTTGTACATGAAAAAAATATATATATATATTATGCTTCAATTTAAAATTTGAAAAAGTATTTTAAAATAATAAAACAGCAAAAGATACATACCAAACCAAACAATGTTTCATTAGATTATTGTGTAGATCAATTTTCTATGGAAAAAAGAATTATTATTAAAGTAAATCAAAGTTCCAATGATTTCCATGGTTTAAAATGTAAAAAATGAAGTCAGTTATGATGGCAAAAGCCTGTAACCCAGTACTTGGGGTGGGAGAATTTCTGTGAGTTTACAGCCAGCCTTGGCTGCAAAGTGAGTTTAAGGCCTGTCTGAGCTGCATAGTGAGACTTTGTCAAAATGACAAAAGAGAAGTAAAAAATAATCTCAAATATATCGGTCACAGTTCCAAAAGTCCTTTTCACTTTGTCCTTTTCTTCTCATTTTATCCCCTCAATTCCCTTATCTTTCAAAGCAGTTTCTTCCTATTTCTCAATATCTATTATATATTTTGATTCATATTAACACTTTTCATTTCTCACCACAGAGACAGCGTGATATTTACACATGTGTGATTCATTCCATCGAATATTTTTGTTTTAAGGTCCATCCATTTAGCTACAAATAAGTTTATCGTTTTTATGTGAGTAGTACTTCATTGTATAAACAAATGCGTGCACACACACACACACACACACACACATCTTTTTATCCATTCACTTGTTGATCAGCATTTGGGTATATTCAATGTTTTAGTTATTACAAACTGTGGAGCTATAAACATGGGTGTACGTGTTTTGCTGTAGTGTGATTCTTTTAAAACTTTTAGGATGATACTAAGAAGTAGAATAGCTCAGTCAAAGAGGACATCTAGTTTTAGTTTTTTGAGTAATCTCCACACTGATTTACACAGCACAGTATTTTCACCCTTCTATATTCCTTCATAGCAAAGAAATTCGATCTATGAAACAGATATCCAATAAAATATAGATACAATTGAAAGTTACAAAAATGATTGGAAGATAATAATATGAATGAAGATAGAATATCAGGCTTAGAAGA
>NW_004524589.1:6560705-6567136 GCF_000260255.1 Octodon degus | reverse complement strand
CTCTGTGTGCGCTGATCTGGTGATGGAGTCCGACATGGTGGCAGACACCTGTAATCCCAGCACCAGGGAGTAAGAAAACAGGAGGAGCACTACAAGTCCAAGCTGCATATTGACAACCTGCACAAAAAAAATAGATATAGATATAATCACCTAATATATTTGTAGATAGATAGATATTATTTTGAGTGTATTTGGTACAGGTACAGGTCCTCACTACATAGCTTGGACTCCTAGTGATTCTTCCGTTTTCAGTCTCCCCAGTGCTGGGATTACAGGCATGCAAGAGCATATCCAGTCTAGGTGGCCAGCTCAGCACTCCTGGGGTAGGGGCTAGTGTGGCATGGGGTGCTGGGTGTCAAACCCCGGTCCTTGCACTTGTCTAAGCAGTTGCTAAGTGTCCTGAGCTACCTCACCAGCCTCAATACACCTGAATTTTATCATTCTGATTTAACCTATGTATTGTTTAAAAAGTATTGAAGTTCACTTTTCTAATAAGGTAATTTTTGTATCAAAAATAATAAAGGCAGCACTACTTTTCAAATATCAAAGACAGTAACATTATAAATATTTGTTCCAAAATAAATTTTACCCAAAATGAAAAATGAATTGAATTTGTTCTTAACATTTAGTATAAAATGTTAAGTATTTTTTTTCAGTAATGCAGTTAAATGTAAACTGTGCATGGCATTTTAAAAGAATTTGCAATACATATATGTTAAATTTTGTTTTATCTTACTCTGTATAGCAAAATTTATATTATTGTTGGGAAATTATATTTCATAACATAATTTTGCTCCAATAGAAGTTCTTAGATGAAAAAAATCATTTTTGTAAGCTTTGAGAAAAGATGAAGAGGTTAATAGGAAAAAGTACTCCAAGACAGACATATAAAAGAGTGCTTTCAATTTAAGTTTTACAATGTACTACACTCAAGTTTTATGGGCCTCAGGAGATATTTCTTTACCCAAAAAGTAATAGCCTTAGAATCTGAGAAGAAAGGTAGTTGATAAAACTTTTATTCTTTCAGAGATAAACAAGGTTTCAATGAGTATATCCCTTTTTAAGTGTGTGTTCTTTTTTTATGCATTTAGTAGAGTCTATAGGGTCGCACTACACACATTGGACTCATAGTAATAATCCTGTTTTTAGCCTCTCAAATGCTGGGATTACAGGCTTGTGCCACCGTGCCCAGTCTCAATTACTGTCTCAGCTCGCCCTGGGGGCAGGGCTGGCATGGCATGCGGGGATTGAACCCCAGTCCCTGTGTCTGCCTAAGGAGGCAGTTGAATCAACAGAGCTATCTGGCCAGCTCTAGTATATGTTTTATTGAAGGAGCACACATAAGAAATCAAACACACTGACAGATAAAACTGACACAAATATTTTTTTTCTAACTCTAACCCTAACCTTAACCCTTGAGTGCAAATTTTAAAAAATAATATTTTAAGGAGCAATATTATCATACCTACCCTTAATGTAATGAAGCAATCATGTAATAAAATATTCCTCAACAAGAAAAACAAAATATTACAAAATGACCAAGTACATCATGATTGTAAGATTTAAATGAAAGGCAAGTTATATACAAGTTATCATCAAAGTTCTCCATGCAGATAAGCAGTAATGATCTACAAAGGGCAAAATTTGATCAAATCAAGGGACTGAGGAAATGAAGAAGAAATGAACATAGGCCATATTTTCCTTAAACATTTTCATTAATATAAGACAATTTTGCAGGAAAAATCTGCATTTGAGGGATACTAAAAATGTTTTTCCTTGAATACAGTATTTCAACAAGAGACATGAAGAAAAAAATTTTCACTTGGTAACTTAAAAAACAAATTAATTTCTACTTCTGAAATATGACACTGGAAAATAATTGTGAATTCAGGAACGATTTACAAGTTAATATTCACACGACTCAAAGTCCTTACCAAGATGCAACAATAAATTGTAACTATATATAGAAAGATTCTTTTAAAATTCAATTAAAGAAATTAGAGATGCTTCAATGTGTTTTTTTTGGAAAAGAAATGTTTAAATGACTCAAGACTGATGAAAACTTTCTTCCTATAAATATTATATGTTAGCTAAATAAATAAATATATATATATATATCAAAATATTGCTTTTCTAAAATATTGTTTCATTATATTCATTTTTAGATTCATAACTCAGGTTCCATAATTATAAAAAATTCTAATCCTACAGCACTAGCCCAACAACTATTAGAACATAGGGTCATGGCAATGGCCTTTCAAAAAAAAGAAGCTGAATGTATCCTGATTTCTGAAGTTGCATAGGAAATAACCTGTTTATCTACATGCAAAGATTCAATTATCTGTAAATCGATGAAAATGTGTATTTCTTAAAGTGATGAGGATTTCATAAAAGCAATCTGCTCATATATCAAGAAATTAGTTAAGCTGGAAGAAATTAACAAATTCTGAAAGTGTACAACCTGTCAAGACCGTTTTAAAGAAATAAGTAATTCAAACAGTTACAACTAATAAAGAGATGGACTCAGTAATCTTACAGCTAAGAAAAAGAAAAATTCAAGACTAAATGGATTGTGTTCAACATTTAAATGAAAATCAATTTTAATACTGTTTAATTTCTTCCATCAAACTAAGCAAGAGTAAATACCTTTAAATTCATTTTATGAGACAGGCATTACTCTCAGACAGAAAACAGACAAAGCCACTACAATAAAAGAAAACTAAATACCAGTATTTCTGATGAACACAATTATGAAACTCTTCAAATTATACAAGCAAAACATTCTCACAACATATTAAAAGAATCAGACAGCAGCATCAAGTGATCCTTATCCTGTCCTCATGGTAAGCAAAGATGCTTCATTGTATGAAAGTAAATTCATACAGAATACTGTATTAACAAAATTGGGTAGAAATATTAGATGTTCATTTTAATAGATACAGGAAATGTATTTGATGAATTTAACAAGCATTCATTGTGAAAGCACCCAACACACTAGGAATACAAATGGCCTCAACATAATAGAGGTACAGTGGAGATGAATTTCCCATCACTCATATTGCACTCAGTGGTGAAAAGCGAAGGTTTTCCTCTATGATCAGGAACACAGCAGGGATGCCCATCATTACCATCCTGTTAAATGTACTACTGGAAGTTGTAGCTCAACCAAACAGGCAAGCAAAGAAAAGAAATCACATTCAAGTCAGAAACGAAGCAGGAAAATGTATCATTTTGCAGATGGCATGACCTTATAGGGAGAACATTAAAGACATTAACGAGGCTGCTAGAAATAATACATTCATTGAAGTTGCAAGATAAAATATTAACATAAAAATCAATTTTATATGCAACAAGTTATCTGAAATGGGAGGTAAGAAAACAATCCATTTTACCATAGCATTAAAAATATGCATGTAGGGCCAGGAAGATACCTTGGTGGAATAAATGCTTGCCTGGCAAGTGCAGGGTCCTGAGTTCAATCCCTGGTATCAGGAAAAAAAATACAAAAGTAGTGAAGAATTTACCAAAAAGGCCAAAAACTTGTATGTCAACCATTTTTTCTATTATTAGGACAAAATAATTAACACTCATAAATTAAGAGGAAGATTGGATGTGTGGCTTATGGTTCTAGGAGCACACGATCAGAAATGTCTTAAGAGTAGGGCATGATGAAGTAAAAATACTCATGCCATGGCATCCAGGAAACAATGCAAATGGACAAATGACAGCGATACAGGAGATATTCCCTGTAAAACAAAACACCCAGGGATCCACCCCCATCTAACTGAGCTGCACATCTTAACAAAACATTCAGCTGTGAATACCAACGAATTAATTCATAAATGAATACCATAGCCCATGAGCCATTCTCCTCCCTAGGATTTCTTTAATCTAGTCTATTAAATACTTAAGGAACTTACCCTAAAAACTGGAAACTAGAACATATTGGTGAAGGAAATCAAAGACTATTCATACACTTGGAAAAACAACCTACAAGCATGTGTGAGAAGGCATCGTGTTGCTAATTGTCCATGCTAACAAGAGTGATCTTATTGAAATATCTATCAGAACTAACTCCAGGGGTATTTTCATGGAAATAGAAACGCACAAGTAAAACTCATGTGGAATACAAACAACCACAGCCATGAAGAAAACCTTTAAGACATAATGAAACTGGAGTTAGTACAAATCCTGATTTGAAATCCTATTACAAAACTATTGAGTTTGACCCCAGCCAGTAGATAGGTATATGTAAAAAATAGAGAACACTTACATGGCAATTATTGGTCTTGGCAATGATATCTTGTTATCACATCAAAAGAATGGGCAACCAAATAAGCAACAGACAAAGTTACACCAAGTTTCTTCATATGAAAGAAGCAATCACCGCAGGAAGAAGGTAGCATACAATATGGAAAAACTGTCTGTAAGCCATGTTGTAATAAGGTTTTAATGTCCGACATATACATGGAACTTCTGCAGTTCAATACTAATAACAATTGAAAAAAATTAAACAAAGGCATTGAGTGGATATCTTGTAAAAGAAAACACACAATTTGATTCCCAGGGCCTTCTGTGCTGGCCCTACCCACCCTTCCGAGGCGCGCTGAGAGACTGGGAATGGTGGCGCACACTTGTAGTCCCCGATATTGGGAGGCTGTAAACAGGAAAATCACTGAGTCCAATCTAGTAGTGAGACTCTGAACACTCTGTAGACTCTTCCCTAAAATACAAATAATAATAATAATAATAATAATAATAATAATAATAATAGTAAATAAAATTAAAAACAATAAAAGAAGACACACAAATAGCCAGGCAGTATGGCCGGCCAGATAGCTCAGCGGATTAAAGCGCTTGTTTAGGCACGTGCAGGGGTGGGAGGTTGTATCCCGGCCTGCTGTGCCAGCCCTTCCTGTAGGACATGCTGAAATGGCGATTGAGACTGGACGTTCCTGTAATCCCAGCACTTGGGAAGCTGAAAACAGGATAATCACTACAAGTCTAATCTGTGCAGTGAGACTCTATAGACCCTGTAGGCCAGGAAGTATAGAAAAATTTGCACAAAATCAACAACAATTGGGAAAATGTAAATTGTAACAGAATAGGATGATATCTAAGACCTGTTAATATAGCCACTATCAAATAATGATAACAGAAAACAAACAAACAAACAAAAAAAACCCTAAAAATAGTCAGTGAGAACTTGAAAGAAATAGAACTCATATATAAAAAGATGTGTAAAAATCAATAGCAATCAGGAAAATATAAATTATAGTCAAAAAAGGGTAATTATCTAAGACCATTTAAGATAAACACTTTCATACGGTGACAACACAATACAAGTAAAAAGCCCAAAAATTATTGTTGATAATTTAGAAGAAATAAAACTCTTGTATACTAAATGTCAGTAATGTGATATACTAAGGAAATAGTATAGGTATATCTAAAAGATTAAAAATTAAATTATCAAAAAAATTAAAAAAATTAAATTAGCATCAATTAGACTCTCTTTATGCTCATTCAGAAATATTGCAATAGAGTATGAAAACTTATTTGTCCTCCCAAGTTCACTAGAACATTGTACAGTAGCCATACCATGGAAGCAAAGTGAAAATTTATCAATGGATGCGCAAAACATAAATTCAAGTGTAGAAATACAAAGCAGTTTTATCTATCCTTATAGTAGAAGAAAGTCTTTCCAGTGGAACATTGTGGACAAACTGACCACAATGTCTGTTTATTTAAATCAATACTGAAATAATCTAGCCACAAAAGAAAAATGCTAGATGATTTCATATATATGAATTATCTAAAGCTGTCAAACCTACAATAACAGAGAGTAGAATAGTGACTGTCAGGGATTAGGGGAAACAGGAGTGATGAATTACTTTAATGGATATAAAATTTGGTACACAAGTTGAATTTGCTCTACAACATTGTTGTACAGTAAATAATACTGTGTAGTAGAGAATTATGCACTTAAAACTATGACATGAAAATAGATCTCATATATTATTTGCTCTTTGTTAAACACAGCAACTCAAAAATTAAAACTATATTTTAATTTTATTTTTCATATTTATTAGTGCATGTTTCCTGTGCCTAATAATTGCATTAATTGTAGAGTTGGTTGAGACATGCACATTAAATACTTTAATTATTTTTACTTCTCTTTTCATTCCTTCCTCCTCCCTTCATCTCTAATTTTCTTTTTCATTTGCTGATGGATGAGTAGAGGATCTATCACCCTGTATAAGAGCTTCAGTAAAAATCTATCACTCTATATCTTCAGTAGCTAGTTTTACAATGCTTTCATCAGACTACACTGGGTTTTCACAACACTGAGAATAGCTTGAATTAATTTGAGTTTCATATATCCCACTTATATCAATGAAAATTCTCATGTATGCAGAATTGAATTCTCCCAA
>NW_004524589.1:6548908-6560469 GCF_000260255.1 Octodon degus | reverse complement strand
TTCACTTGCATGTGTTAAGAAAACTTCTTCCCCTATGCCCTTCTGCCAATCCATTTCTGGCTTTCAATCAGCTGGACCTGCATGCACTGAACCTTCAGAAAGTTGTATGTATCAGGCATTTGGTCCCACTGCTATTAAACTGACTGTGCTAGGGTTGACAACTGGTAGTCAATTTTGCATAGCCAGCTGAACTTAGTTAAGAAGCTCCACCTGAGGATTGTTGCTAACAACATAGAAAGGACAATTAAGGGCCAGCCAGGTAACTCAGTGGATTAAAGCTCCTGTTTAGGCAGATGCAGGGGCATGGGTTCAATCCCTGGCCTGCAGTGCTGACCTGCTCACCCCTAGGTCCTCTGAGACTAGGTGTAGTGGCGTCTGCCTTTAATCCCAGCACTTGGAAGGCTGAAAACCTGGAAGGATCACAAGTCAGATCTCTGTAGTGAGACCCTGTAGACCCTGTACCAAAATACAGAGAGAGAGAGAGAGAGAAAGAGAGAGAGAGAGAGAGAGAGAGAGAGAGAGAGAGAGAGAATTAGGAGGGAAACAAGCTTCTTCTTGTTCTGCTGGGACTGTTGGTTCTCCTAGAGGAGCCTGTTGTGCTAGTCTTCCCAATGTGACTCAGATATTCTCATTGTCAGAGCAGCTCAAATCCTTGTTGTTACTGAGAATTTCACTTCAGGGGAGTTCTGAGCTTTGGGAAATGCTTCCTGGCTCCAAAGGGGAGGATGGTACACTGTTCAATCTCCTGCAGAAGCTTGTCTTACTGGCTTTCCTAGTACGAACTTGAATGTTCTCACTATCAGAGAAGCTCAGGATCTTGTCACTGAGGACAGCCGCAACTCACTTGAAGGAGCTCTGCTCCTAGATTTGAGCCTTTCTTCCTGGCTCCAGTGCAGACCCCTCAGCCTGCTGCACAAACTTTCTAGCATCCATCACTGAACTTGGGCTTTCCAGGTACAGATCTGTGAAACAGCCTTGTGAGAGACATTGCCATGTGCTCGAGGCCTCTGATGGACTCATGGAGGACATTGCCATGGATTCTGATCCTTAGCTGGATTATCTGGGTACTTAATGTGTGGATAGATCCCTGCACTCTATGATATTTGAATCTGGATGGCTATTACAAAATAATTATATACATTATGTGTCCTGTATTAAATCCTTTCTCTTGTAAACCCTGACTACAACAATGCCTCATACAGAAAACAGGAAGCAAAGTAGTTGTGTTGTTGCTGTGACTACACCTGACTATGTGGGTCAGAATTCTTTGAAACATTGTGTGAAGAGTTGGAAAAGTTTGGAGAGCTATGTGAGAGAAAACTTAAAATTAAGGAGATGTATGATACCTGTTGGTGCTCAGAAACTCAGAATACTAATTTGAATGTGAACAGTAATGGTTAGGTTGATTTTCAGTTTGTAACAAGTATCTTCAAAATTCTACTAGAGACCATGTGTATTTACTTCAAGAAATAACTTTTTCTATATTTTGTCCATACCTTAATCCTTTTTGTGAAGCTGAACTTCAAAGTGGCAGACTTGAAAAAGTAAAAGGGAAATTTTCAGGTCAGACCGATGTTGTTTGCGAGATGTATATCGGTAGATCATTTCAATTGAGGATAAGGAGCAAACTGAAAAGATAAAAGATGTAAGAAATTGGCATCAGGAAGTGAGTGAATGTAAAATTGGGGCCTACAAGAGTGGGTTTGATTAAATGATGAATGGTATAAAAAGAAAGTACTATGATGACAATAGGAAAGATGGCTGAGGCCAGGGATATAGTTCAGGGACATAAGCGCATGCCTGGCAAGTGCAAGGTTCCCATTTCGATCCCTGGTAATACACACACACACACACACACACACACACACACACACCAAAAAAAAAAAAAAAAAAAAAAAGAAAAAGAAAAGAGAAGAAATAGACATAACCCTTCAATCTCCAGGCACTCTGAGGTTGCAAAAGCTGTGGTGGACAGGGGCCCAGCCACTGCTCTGGCAGGCAGTAATGTTTGCATCATCCTTATGTTGCTGGCTTGGAGCTCATGCAGAATGTAAGAACTGTGTGGTCATAGAGGACACTGCTCAGATTTGAAAGGAAGGCCAAGAGAGCAGGCAATACTTTCCCACGAGAACTATGAATAAGAGCTGGAATATCTGCCAGAAAAAAACCTGTACGCAGTTATTGAAACCAAAAAAGACAGAGGCTATGTCAGTTGCACCCAGCAAGGGCAAAGGGATGAGGCTACTGCAGCCCTTTGGAGTTGACAAACATTACAACCTGTGCAGGTGCTAGACATGGAGGGGTTTAATGTTGTTTTACATGTTTTGCCCTTTTTTTTAAAATGTATTTAGTACAGGGTCTCACTACATAGGTTGTACTCTTAGTGATTCTCCTGTTTTCAGCCTCCCAAGTACTGGAATTATGGCAGTGTGCCACCACACCCAGTTTCAATGATTATCACAGTACACCCTGGGGACAGGGCCTGCATGGTACATGGGGAATTGAACCCCAGCCACTGCTCCCTGCTTAAGCAAGTGCTTTAGTTTGCTGATCTATCTGGCTGACCCTCATTTTGTCTTGTTTGACATGATTCCTTTCTACCACCTCCCTATTCTCCCTCTTGCACTGTGAATGTTTACAATATGCTGTATACTTTGAAATATTTAACTATCTTTCTGTTTTTTAGAGAAAGTGGCAGCTAAAACAGTTTATTAGGTCTCAGAATTCAACATTTTGAATTGGAAATTTTAGTAATCACAGAAATATTAAGATTTTGGAAACTCTCAGAGATGCATTTTGCATATAAAGATAGATATGTGCCTCTTAGGGCAGTTCTGAAATATACCTCCAAATTTTCACATGTGTATAGATGTTTTTCTCTGAATATTATTGGTTCATGGGTGATATTAAATCATTAGTGATGAACAACTTCATTGATGATTTCATGGATGACTGTGCAATTAAGGGGTGGGCCCTGGTTTGAAGAGGTGAGTCAAATATTTGCTTGTGCTTTCCTAATTCCTTGATACCATTGATTGAAACTTTTCACCATGTTTTTTGGCCCCTGTGTTTCTATCTTAAAGTCAGACAATTATGAAGCTGAAACTGTGAGCTGGATAAAACCTCTCCTCATCGGAGTTATGAGACTATGAGAGTTTCCCAGGATGGAAAAATGTTTTATATAGACTTTGGAAAGTATGGCTTGAGAATGACAATTGTTCGAAAGAAATGTTTTGAGTTGAATTCTAAACTGAAGCTTAATTTTATGCTATAGAATCCAATAAAGAACACACTAACAAACTCCAAATGCCTTAATGCTTCAGGGTTGCAGCAAACACTTAAAAGATGCATGAATTTAATAAATATCTCTGGATCCTGGGTTTTGCTATCCTCAATTTTCACAGGTGAGTTCTATGGGAAATACAGCATGAAAATGAATGCAAAGCTTAAATATAGATGAAGCCCATAAAAAACCAAATTCTGGAGTGTATTACATGATGTTTGAAAGAAGTTTTGGACCTTACTCTCTGTAACTAAGAAAAAACAGTGAAAGACCACTCTAGAATTTAGAAGTACTTGAAAATACAAGTGTAACTCGCTTGTCCTCTGGGTTCTACAAAGCAGAATTTTCAGGCTATAGGGAGTAAGATGAAAGTAGTCTGGTCAGTCCAGCCATATGACTCAATCTATGAATTGATTAAGATGACTCTGTCAGGTAAAAATGTTTTGTGGCAATTTCTTCCGAGTTGTACCAATGATACTGGAGTAATCCCCTCAGTTCCTTAGCAGATACTTATGCTACATGAGACAAGTAGTTTCATTTTGGTATATCAACTGACCGCACGTCCTGTCACCCATGAAGAGGAAGGCCTCTGAGCATTAGTCCTGAAGCCAAGATGTGTGTGTTTGGCACCCTCCTGAGCTGATCCAGAAAGCACAAATAAATTACATGAGAAATGACCTTTCTTCCAACATTACACAGGCATTTTTTTCTTAAATATATAGCTTTGGGACTGGAGAGATGGCTCAGTAGGATAAGCCCTTGACTGGCAAACGCAAGGATCTGAGTTCAATCCCCGGTTCTGCCAAAAAAATAAATAAATAAATACATAGCTTCACAAGGAATTTTTGGTGACAATGCAAAGCAGTAAATGATATTGAGAGTAGTAGTCTAT
Source organism: Octodon degus (assembly GCF_000260255.1). NCBI lineage: Eukaryota > Metazoa > Chordata > Mammalia > Rodentia > Octodontidae > Octodon > Octodon degus. The sequence goes on along the minus strand of NW_004524589.1, from coordinate 6,556,294 downwards.
AAACAGATTAGAATAAGTTACTATCACTAGATGAAATTATACATCACCATGCTATCACCTCAGTTGGGCCTAAATTAATTTTAAGTAAACCTTAATAAATATGATATGATTGTTTGTTAGTGTGTTCTTTATTGGAGACTTGCAAGCATTACTATTTTCTTTAAGTCTCTCTGAAAATGTGACCTAAGCAGGCACATACATATGTTCTTATGCAGAGACGCGTGTCTTGTTCATGATTGAGGGAACAAAAGTGGGACATACAGTCTCAAGGGGATTTTCAGAATGAGGACATTGATAGAAGTTGGGAGAGTAAAATAAAATGTGCAGGTGTTTCTGCCTTAATTCTTTTGTAGAAAATACCCATTTTTGCATTTTTGGCAGCGTCCTTATCTACCAATGTGCCAGATTGGCTTTCTTGTGAACTTTAAGTATCTCTTCCCTATAGTAAACTGTTATCATTGGCACAGTGGTCTTGTGATGATCTTGGCCATGACAGGAAATGGAAGCTCTGTGTATACCCAGCAGTGTCAGTTCTTTCCTACCAAAGACAATGTGGCTAAAAAAATTGAGGAAAGAGCAACTTTTTTCAGTAAAGCACAATGCAAACCCTTTATCTTGTCATCATTCTTCAAATAGATCAGCCAGAAGTCCATCATCATTTGTTAAAATGGGCTTCTTTAGCTTTTGTGGGAACAGAGGTTTTCCTTCCCAAAACATATACACTCTAGTCAAAGTTTGCCTTCCTGTGGACTGTGCCTCCTACCTGACTGCTTGAAGAATTCTTCACCATTCGACTTAGTATCCTAGATAAGCTGACATCGAGTAAAGGTGCTCATTTCTTAGCAAAACAGGAGCAGTGACAAGGAAAACATATTTACAGTATGCACTATTGCAGGGTCCTGAAGTACAACAGCACTGAGCAGTGACTGAAGTAAATATGTGTTAGGGATTCCCTAGGTCTGGGAAACAAAGAGTTACTAGCCCACTAAACTTTCATTCCCGGCGATCTCCTTGTAAAATACATGTTTTTCATGGCCATAGTTTTATGCATGATAGGACAGAGAAATTTATTCCCCTTTGGAAACTGTCCTTATTAAAGAAATCATAAGAATTTCACTGAAATGGAAGCTATACACATTGCCAGATCATTTTGAATTCTTGTACCATGAGGGCTAGCATTCAAAGAAAGGAATTACTGTACTTGCCACAGAAAATAACTTTAAATGCCCTTTGGATTTAAGGCAGCTTATAAAAATGAAGCAGGGAAGACTATTTTCAGAACCTAGCAATGCTTTAGGGTATGTTTTGGTGTTTTTTATGCCTTGAAGGAATGACAAACCCATAATGATAACAAGGACCATCCATGTGTAATGAAGAAGGACCCAGTCCAACTCAAATATGTGCAGAGGCCAGAGGTGACAAGAAACATTAGGATCCCAACTCCTAGCAAGGATTATGGCTTCATCTGGTCTTTACTTTTAATCTCTCAGAAGGTTAAACCTGGCCTTTTCTTTTTTTAAAAGGATTAGGTTTATAGCAATTTACTTGAAAAAGAAAGGAAAAACTCTTACTGGCATATATTACACATATATTTGGGTGGATAAAAGGGAATAATAACAAGCTATGTTTAATGCAGTGCACACCTTACCTAAGGTACAATCTCATCTTGGGTAGCCACTATTACCCAGAATTCACATAATTTCGGGGTCCAAAAATACTCATTGCTGCTGCCTTCACTGCAGTTACCAAACAAAGAATCTCATATTGCTCTAAACAATATGAAAGAAACAAAAACAGGAACTCTGCTTTCTCACTTACTGAGCCAAAAAGGAGGAAGCCTTTAGCATTCACAATACAGAAGTTATTCCCAGGATGTTCTTTACTGGGGGAAAGACAAATTGTTAGAGATCTGTGGACAAATTTTCTCTTCCTTTGAGAAAGTAAACACCGAGATGTAGTTATCTAACTGAATGCACTTTAAAACCAAGCAATCACTTATGTTCATTAAATAGCAAATGCAAATTAAGAAAACATTATGCTGTATCTTTTTATTTTTGTTGTGGATATTTCTCTTTGGACCTTGTATTTCTGTTTCCATGGGATTTCTGGCTACAATGGAGTTTTAACTTGAAAGTTTTTCCTCAGGCTCTGTTTCCAGAGACTCTGAACAAAAACAACAATGAAGTCCTTTTTAAAAAATGTTTATATACAAAATGTCCCCCAAACAATGAAGCTGTTCAAATAAACAATTAAAATTTATTTCATCCTTGGTTAAACATACAATTGATTGTTTAATCAATTGTTGACAATCATAGATTGTTTATCTATGCCTAATGCAAAACACCAAGTAAGTTATACATTATAAATTAATTTTCTTTCTCTTTTGAATCAAAGCACATGCTAAGGAATCTTTCCCTCAAAAATAAATAAATCAATCTCCTCTATGCATTGATTACTCCCCAGGCGAATAGGATTCCAAACATTGTAATTTAGTCTTTGGAATTCAATGTGTGGAATTACAACAATGTTTGGAACTACAATAAAAGTTGAGTGAAGGACTCCATGCTTTAAAGATTTTGGGAAAAGCATTCTATTTTGTGACATTTATTGGGTGAGATTTAATTATATGTTAGATATTACTAAAAATAATTCAAACTATTTACTGAGGATATTTCTCAATGCTGCAAAGATTGACATGCTTAAGAAGTCCAACGTATCTTTTTTTTTTTAATTGGTGGAACCAGGGATTGAACTCAAGCCCTTGTGCTTGCTAAGCAAGTGCTTATTCGAGTGAGCCATGTCCCTAGTCCCAACCACATCTCAAAAGATGTTTGATTGATATTGTTTCTTCCAAAACATTAAAGGAAATTATGAAGTTATATATTGGTGGTAGAACCAGTATCCAAAATAAGAAAAGTTTATCTGCAGGTAGTGCTTGGAATTATTGTTCCCTAAAATCTCTGGACAGTAGTGTAAATAAAGTATTTCTTTTAATTTTGTTGTCTTTGTTTATCTCTTCTTTTTATGTTATCATTTTCTTTCACTTCATTTCCCTTTCTTTTGGCTTCTCCTGTCTTTCTTCCTTCCCCCTTTTTCTCTTCTTGCTTTTGGTTTGTTCTCCAAACCAAATTTGAACCCATAGTCTTCCTTCTGAACTTGATGAACTTGGAAAAAAGGAAATAGTTTTGATTGCTAGGTTGATATCTTGAGTAGTAAAGAGTAGAGGAATATTATTTTGTTAGGTTATTTGCTCTAGAAGTTTCTTTTTTCTATGCATTTTCCAGCAGGATTAGTAAGTGGGAAATTTGAGAAATTATTTGTTTCCTCCAAAATTGGTGTTAGCTTACTTCATAAGGGCAGACCCACTGTTAGGTAGAAATATAATTGCCAGTCAGACAGGTCTAGACCCTTGAAGGGGCCAGTATGGAAAATGAGATACCTTTCAACTGTGGGAGGAACAAATCCTTCCACTGTGAGCCATACAACAAGACAAAAGATTAAACAACTACACCCACACACCTCCTAAGTATAAACATCAAAGACTGATATTCTAAGTAGGTATAAATCACCTTGAGAAAGCCAAGAAGAGTCACTAACCCAACTCCCTACAGGAAAAGCCCCTGTTTTGTATTCAAGCCCAATTGCCATGACTCCCTTCCCCATCTGATTCCCAATTTAATCAATTTTTCCAGAGTGAGTATATTTATAACCTTGTTGGTTGACCATAGTTTTGTCTGGCCTCATGCCTACCTTGCTAGTTCCATGATTCCTACCTGGGACCTGATTGGTTCTATAAAATCCCTAGAAAAGACAGTGTCCTTGGCAATCCACTCAGATTCCTTTCTGTCCCTGTTTTGGACCAAAGCTTTCTTTCTATCAGTACATATATTGTGCTCTTAACCTCTGTTGTTCCTAAAATTCATTCTTTGGTTATAGACAACACAAACTTTTCCCAGGCATCTTTCAGGTTGGGAACTTCTTTCCCTTATGTCACCATTATTTTCATATGCAGATATCTGAAGTGTTTTCTGGCTGGATGTTACCTATTTTCTGACCACATTACTTTTTAGCTTTTTGACAAAGTGAATGACTATCTGCACCATCCCTTCTTTTATTTAAAATATCTGTTATTCATTTTCTTTCTTTCTTTCTTTCTTTCTTTCTTTCTTTCTTTCTTTCTTTCTTTCTTTCTTTCTTTCTTTCTTTTTTTTTCTTTTTGGCAGAACCAGGGATTGAACTTGGGCCCTCGTGCTTGCCAGGTAAATGCTTATTCTACTGAGCCCTCTCCCCAGCCCCACTGTTACTCATTTTCTTTGTGCTAGTTACTATGCTAAAACCTGAACAGCTTTTTGTTTATTTCTTTGTTTACCCTGGGGATTGAACTTAGGCCTTTGTGCTTGCCAGGCAAGCTCTTATTCTACTGAGCTATCTCCCCACCCCATAATTTTAGTTTGTTTGGTAAAATCCCAAAATAAAATGATATGAAATTGATTCTCTAATTAATGCTTTCACAATATGATAGATAGGAACAGAAAAATAGTTATTTTAACATAAATATTTATTTTAAAATGTCCAGTATGAATACAGAAAAAGTGTTTTTGCTGGCACAAATTTATATTTATAGATAGTGTATTTATTTTCTTATTTATTAGGTATTCATGATACTATATAAAGCTAATGTTGTAGGCAGGTAAATTAGATAGAAATATTATAGGCAGTCAGACAGTGCCAGGCCTTCAAAGAGACAGCACAGAAGATAAGATACAATGCAACTGTGAGAGAGATGGATGCTCCTGAGGTGGGCCAGACCTAAGGACCAAAGATTGAACAAATGCTCCCCCCCTTAAAGATAAGCATCCAGGATTGTTTGTCACCTTGAGGAAGCCCAGAAGGGTCACTAATTCAACTGCTACTAGGGGGCTACTGCATAAACTTCTATTCTATATGTTTGCCTGCTTGTTATGTGCTTCAATTCCCTATTTGTTCCTGGATTTAATCAATTTTACCTGAGCAATGGTGTTTGTAATCTCATTGGTTGACCATAGCTTTGTCCAACCTCATGCCCATCTAAGCGAATTCCCATGTTGTCCACCTTAGACCCTCATGATTTTACTCTATAAATGTCCCTGGAAGAGACAGCTTCCTTGGTACAATCCGCTTGGGCCTCTTTCTGACCCTCTCAGACAGAAGTTTTCTTTCCCCCAATCTGCTTTTAACTTCCATTTATTCCTAAAATTCATTCTTCAGTTTTACAGAACACGCTCTCATCCCAGGTAATTTTCAAGTTGGGAGTTTCATTTCCCCTATATCACTGTGTCTTAGTGATTTTTCTCATTGCTGACACAATATAATCAATACCCAAAGTGATAGGAGGAAAAGTTTGTTGGAGCTCACAGTTCTTATAGCTTTTAGTCTATACTTGGTTGGTTCCAAGGCAAAGTAGTATGTCAAAGGTTCATCACAGAGGAAAAGCAGTTCATGGCACATAGAAGATGGCAAAAGCAAGTAAGGAACCAGTGATAAGCCTCTCACTGTCCCTGACGTCTTATCTAGGCTACACACTTAGGGTAAATAGCACTCACACTTTTAAAACTAGCACCTTTAATCCTAATGCCCTTATTCCTAGCATTATACTATGAATCAATCCCAGCATCACATACTCCACAGCCTCTGAAAATCCCATGTATGACTGCATGAGGCTTTGGGAATGGGACAACTAGACACAAGTTATGGCAACTTATTATCTTTAAATTCAACTATTATATTGTGATACATTTCTGTACAGATCTTATGATATTGCATTTTCCATTAGCAATATAGAGTACAGTCTGATCAAGGAATCAAAGCAATTTGATGAAGGTCATCAGTATAACAAGTAGAATACGGAAAATATATTAGCATTACTTTTATTTAACAAAAGATTATATCTGTCATTTACGTACTCTCTGTATTCTCAAAATGTGTTGAAGTGCTTGATTCTTTCCTTTGCACAAGTACCCGGGTTTTTAAAAAATAATTTTATTGAGAAACAAATAGCAATGAAACAGTATCTGTTTTTTCATTAAGGCTGGTCTATATCCTCTCCACTGCTCTTTATGTGCCATTTTAACATTGTCACAGGCAATGTGAAAATGTCAAATTATGTCGTTCACCTTGGCTTAAAAAACTCCCCCAGAGCTACATGTCAAGCAAATAAAAGGCAAGCTGTTCTCCGCTTGCCTACAAAGCCCCACATAATCCCTTTTATCTCTAATTGCATATCTCATTGATGATACCCTTTGTGCATGTCCTCCCTTGCCTTAGCCATCCAAGCCCAGCTCCTGCACCAGGGCCTTTGCACATGCAGTACCCACAGTCAGGGAGGAATTAGAAAACAAGCTTGTTAAATGCTTCAGCCATAAGCAAACATAACCTTCACCACTCTGATGGCCTCCTGAGTTAAATGCTGTGAAAACAACACATGTTTCTCTTAACTCTCAATTATAAATGAAAATAAATTTTTATAAACCTCACTGGCGACTGAAATATCTTTGAGAAAAAAACCCAGACACTTTTTAGTTTGAATGAGTGTATGTAGTATATGATAGAAAATATAAAGAAAATTACTATTCCGATAAGATCAGGTGGTTAATTATAAATATGTTCTAAATCCCTGTAAATGTCTTTATTTAGAAAATATGAAATTATTATCAATGTATGTTACTTTGCTGTAATTTGACATGTGTGACATTTCCTTCTTATTTGAATTTATAATTGATGCTAATTTATTTTCTCTGTCTATCTCTATGTTTACTTTATGAACTTGTGTTGTGTATTTTTCTTAAAAAGAAATCCAGCGACTATGTGCACTCAATGCCTCACATAATTGACATCCACACAAAGGCTCGGACCCCCCTCCGATTCCTTGTGTTGTCAACGTGGAACCCTGCATGCCTTCTATGCCACCAGCCTCTATCCCATGGCGTTTACCTGCTTTCACATTTGTAAATTCTCTTAGAATTTAGTCTATGACCTAATATTCCAATTGAGATTATCAAAGATCAAATTGAAATATACTTTTACAAAACTTTAACTTGTATAAAAATCTTCTCATTAATAAAAAGAATAAGATCCCAGCTGTTCTAGCTTTATTTGTTCCTACATGCAAGGGATATAAATTAATTACACCATTGTGTTTTGCTGTTAAACTTTACAATACCTGTCATAGGCTTGAAAGAACAAAGTCATGTATGGCTAAGATTTTAGAGGCAGTAAGTGTATGATTCTTCTTTGTAATGCCAAATCATTTTCTGGCAATGGCCAGGCATGTCTTCATATGTTCCTAATTATTTTCAGTGAACACAGAATGCTAGAAAGAAAGATGACATTCCTTTAGTAAAATGACAC
>NW_004524589.1:6546529-6547038 GCF_000260255.1 Octodon degus | reverse complement strand
AAGGCATTTGGAGTGTGGTTTGATCACAGCCGCCTTCATCAACGGATTACTCCACAGATTAGTTTCTAGGCAAAAGTGCTCTTAGAAGGTGGGCCCTGTGTAAAGGAAGCATGTCACAGGGGCTCAATGTGAAAGCCACCTAGTGCTCGCAGCCTCTTGCTGTGGTTGCTACTCCTTTTCTTTACCTGGATGCCAAGAGGTGACTAGCCTGCTGCCCCACAGCCTCCGTCCCTGATGCTCTGCTTCACCTCAGGCCCTTAGCACCCTAGCCAGCCATGGACTGATGATTCTTACACCATGAGTCAAAATAAATCTTCTCCCCTCTAACTGATGTAGATAAAGTAAAATAATTTTCTATCCACTCACACCCGGTTCCTCGTCCTTTAACCTCTAGTTCCTTAGCTATGTTGAGAGTCGGTCCTGTTCTTCTCTGCTGCCAAATCCCACTGCAACGGACTTCCACCCTAACAAGTGTCAGGAGCACTTTCGTTTTTTCATAGTAGGTATGT
>NW_004524589.1:6544075-6545494 GCF_000260255.1 Octodon degus | reverse complement strand
ACTTAGTTATATATAATTTATATAAATTATGATTTGTGTGATATATTATTTTGTTGGTGTTGTATCACTTTTCTTCTTAATGTAGTAAAAAGAACATTTTTTGAATTCAATCCCTGGTTCTGAAAAAAAGAATATTTTTAGTGGTAGAATATTTTCTCCCAATGAGTTTATGACTGGCAGACAAGGAACTCTTTGATACAGAAGTGGAAAGTAAACAGAACATTTGAGTCTAAGCTCAAATCATCTCCAAAATGAGAGATCTCAGAAAAAATTATTTAGCACAGCACTGCTCAGTTGAGAGACTTTAGAGGCTTACATTCATGTCAGGCCCAAGGCACTTTCTAAAGAAAGTCCCAGTAAAAGTTTCCAATATTTTACAGCCTAAAATAATAGACATCTCTCAAGTGCCTGTAGGCATGAATGGTGAGTGATGTTCAGAAGGCAATGTCTGCGAAAGGGAAAGGTATCTCATGCCTTCAAATTTTAAAGGTGATTCAAAATATCATCCCATCATTGTTCACATATGTTGTCAATGAAATAGCAATTATTGAATACCAACATATGTCTATAGGATATCCAGCTACATAGAAAAAAGCAAAGTTTTTTTCACCCATCAACCATACTTAGAACTTGAATGATAACAATTTTAATCAAGATTTAATTCAATATCAGTAAGAAGGAATGGCAAAATAAGAAGGCATGAACAAGAAAAATATGGCGGAAGTAGTTTCCTTAACCATCCACATAATATTAAGTTCTACAGAAGGCAACATTGGAATGAAAACATTTTGTGTGCTTTTAAAAATTGAAAGCTGAATAAAGTAATGTGAAACTATTAAATAAGATGACCTGACCTGCTAAAAGCAATTTAAATTGCTGAGGAAACTCTTCAGTGTTTTTCACATGTAGATAGAAAGAGTTGTCCTCCAAAGGGTCAGCTGTGTTAGAAAGACTAAAACATTCCTGAGAATTTCAGAAAATTGCCCTTTGAATACTCACTTGCAGCATATAAATGACTGAGCACCTAGTGAATGCTGTCTGAAAAGCTTTAGTCAGCTTGCCCTAGCAAGAAAAATACAATTTTTAAAAACACTGATATCTAGTTCTTTTCAATAGAAGCAATTATTTTTTTCCTGGTAAAATAGATATTTTGTGGATCTTATTTTAATTTATGATTACAGAATATATTTTGAAAGATTTTAACCTTTTGCAAAGGTTGAAGCATTTCAGAACATGTTTTTGAATTCTCTATCTGAGCAAAACTTTTAATGGATAAATGTATTTTATATTAACTCTACATGGCAGTCTTAAGGAATATGACAAAATTAATTTTTGTCCTTATCAAGTAACATGTTGATAGGGTAGGGTATACTTGGAATTATGAGGAAGAAGTAGTAATCATTAAAAATTTATTTTAGG
>NW_004524589.1:6517933-6543200 GCF_000260255.1 Octodon degus | reverse complement strand
GGAGAGCCGGCTGCCCTGAAGTTTTATGCTGTGGGGGCAACTAGAATCTCTAGGATAAAGCGCGAAAGCACATCGTGTCTACAGAATGAACTATCAGGCCGTCAGTCTTCTTTGTCTAGGGATGTTTTATCATAGTATATTGTACAGTTACTCTGGTGAATACAAGTGACTGAAGAATAGAAAAGGTCAGCCTGAGGTCACATAGACCATCGTCTTCCTGTGGACATTCAATTTTTATTGGTTTAATGTGTAAAGTAAAATTAATTAAATGTTCAAATTTGTATAAATAACTCCAGAATATTAATATTATTATTTTATCTTTCTAGATAAATGATCTAAAATCATTTTGGTCATGTAATAACAGAAAAATAGGATGATTTCAAGACAGACAATTATACATGTGACAGTAAGCAAGACACGTAGTGCTTTAAAAATGGTGATTTATTTCTAAAATGTGTTTCATGTTATTTTTTAAAAGGCCTATATCACTAGGACTTATAAGCATACATACTTGGGATGCTACTTTATTAAAAGCTCTCACAAGAAATGGGAAAATACATTTAATTAATACAATTACAATTAAAGCTTTAAGTTCAAAACTTTCCAAATTCGTCAGTATTTGTTTTAAAGAATAATGATAGATGCTGTGTAATATTGTTTTAAAAAATTCTATTTGCCAAGTACATTGTCTGGCATAATGTTAAATAAGCTTAAACAAAAAAGCAAGATGTTTGCCAGATTTTTCATGCTATCCTGAAATCCAAAAGGCATTTTCTTTTTTCTTTTTCTTTTTCTTTTTTTTTTTTGCGGAACCAGGGATTGAACTCAGACCCTTGCGCTTGCTAGGGAAGCGCTTATTCCACTGAGCCATCTCTCCAGCCCCATCCAAAAGGCATTTTCTAAGCTAACAAATTTTGGTATCCTTTCTCCACAGCTGTCGTTGTGATTACCTTGATGTCCACAAAGCATTATCTGCAAGTTGGTAATGATATACAAATTCTAGTAGGATTATTGCTGAAACTTGTTATTTAGTGAAATTTGAGTAGAATCTAACATTTTAATACCTTACATGACTTCTAAATTTTACCTTCATGAGCATAGTTCCTACAATGGATGTGTAAATAAGTGTTTTTAATGATCTTTATTAAGATTTGCCTTTAAGATACTGGAATTACTTGGTTCCTAACATAAGACTGTGATTTTGTATAAAAGTGGTATCCTGATTGACATTAAAAGAATATCATAGTTTTTAAACCTGTCATTTTTTTCAAAATGTAAGCAAGTATTTTTGGGAGTTGAATGGAAGGAAAAATAATTTTTTCTTTGTCAAGGCCAATTAATTAATCTTACCAGGTAGTCATAGACTGAACAAACCAATCATCTAAATCCTCCATAATGATGAGTCTTGAACTTTTGAACAGGGCTTCTTTATTCCAGGACAGAAACAAACAAACAAACAAACAAACACACACACACACACACACACAAATACACACTCACTTTCGTTATGTGCATATTTAACCACAAAGTTAGGTGCCAGGCATAGAGCAATAAATGGAAGAAACCTGATGATGACTCGTTTGCTTTCTATTGCTGTAACAAAACAACTGAGCCAAACCAACCTGCCTGAGAAAACGTTTATTTTGTCTCCTAGTTAGAAACATTCGTGTCCGTGATCACTTGGCTCTGTGATGAAGCAGTGTGTACTGCTGAAGAGCATGATTGTTGAGGTTTCCTACCTTATAGCATCCAAGGAAGAGAAAGAAAAGGAACACAATAACTATTTCGAGAACATGCACCCAGTAATTTATTCTCACAAGTCCCTCTTCTAAAGGATTCATTACTTCCAAGTAGCACAACAAGCCGGTAACTAAGCCTTTAGCAAATGGGGTTGTGGAGGATTTCAGACCCGAAAAACAACATTGAATTAAATGGTTGCAGTGCACAACTTTCTGCAAAAGACAACATTAAGTAAATTATGTAGTAACAGTTGTACTTATAATAAGTTATATAAAATACTTGTACAAAATGCTTGGAAGATCTCTATAAGGAAGCTCTAGCTATGTCCTGTAGAAGAGAAGCATATAAAGACAGCAATTTCAAGGTTTAAGTTATTTATTTATCTAAAATTTTATGTATTCAGTTCAGCATCTACAGGGTCTCACTACACAGATGGGACTCGTAGTGATCCTCCTGTTTTCAGTCTCTCAAACACTGGGATTAGAGGCATGCACCGCTACACCCAGTCTCAGTTACTGTCTCAGAGCGCCTTGGGGTGCAGGGCCAGCATGGCACGCTGAGGAACCCCAGTCCCTGTGTCAGCCTAAGCAGGCACTTTAATCCACTGAGCTATGTGGCTGGCCCCTTAAGGTTTAAATTGACTTTGCTGATCCACCTGTCTCAAATGTTCCTTTTAGAAATCATGCTATTTTTCCTTTCTCGGATTTTATTAAAACTGAGTTTTCTAAACACAGTAAAAACGAAATCATTAAAATTACTAGTCATATACATCTTTACTGATAACATTTCACAGAATCATTGAAACTTTGATTCTCAATAGTAATTACAAGGAACAAACAAGGAAATTAGATGCAGCAAAATTCCATGTTTCATCCCAGGAAGGGCTTTGAAAAGAAGTCCCTGGTTGGTATTCTGGAACACTAACTGAAACAGTAGTTTCATGACAATAAGCAGTAAAAACAACACGTTTATTCAGTAATTGTCTCATTTATTTAAATGTGTGCACTATTAATTTCATACTACATATAAAATACATCAGTCAATAGAGTGGAGAGTCTAACTTATTTCCTAAAATTTTTTATTGTATGTGTACCTATACTCAGGTTGTACATAAACACATTTCCTGCTATTATCTGTGAATCAATTACAGTAGTTTTCGTATTTTAAGATTTGATATTGAATGACACGTGTGACAGTTTATAACCATTAGGACTACATGAGTAATTTAGCAACAAACACCAAAATAGTAGCTCTCTACTTCATTTATCCAATTAATTAGAAATATAATCATTATTTCATGACATAGATTTATTCAATCATTAAGAATTCAAACTCACTAAGCATGAATAGAGTAGAATTAACATTTGGATAACTGATGAATCAAATTGTCTCATTTTACATGTTTTTTTTTTTTAAATTTAAGAAGCAGTACTATTGGGAAATGTGACTCATAAATTAAAAAAAAATCCTTGGCATTATTTTAGAGTAATCAAACAGAAATACAAAATTGTTTTATAATAATCAAACAGAAATACAAAATCATTTTATAATTATAAAAGTCTTAACACAGTGAGCCCTGGTAGCTAATTCACATAAATATTCAGAGCTAAGTTTTCATGTACAACAGTCAGATGAGAAGACAAGAATAGCTGAAACCAGATAAATATCTAGGCAAAGAAAACATTTCTTCTTTTTCTCAGCACATGCTGTAATTCCTAATTTTCTCCTCACTCTTTGTTAAGTGACTGAATGATTTACTGATGACAAATGGACTTGTGCAGTAGGTGTTCACTTAAAGGATGAAGTCATGCACATAGGGGACACAGGGTTATTTGTGATTTACTTGAAACTCCTAGTCTGTGTGAGAACTAGAGACTATATCATAAGGGTCTGAGAACTGCTCAGGCCTTCTAAGAAAGAAAAGTTTCATATTTGGAAAATGCCTTTGTCCTGGTGTACAGACAGGGCACGATGCAAGAACCTCAGTGAATAAGGGCAGGCTTTTTTGAGTTTCAAGAATGGCAAAATATCTTATAAGTACAATGTCATCATGGGTTAGCATTACATTCTGATTTTGGACCAATGTGCTTGACCCTAAACCTTGGCTATCAAGCCTGCATCCATGAACTAGAGGTACAATTTTTCAATTAAAGGGGTAAGTTAAGTCTTGTTTAGAAACTTTCTTTAAGCACTATATACGGCTTACTTAGAAAGTTATTTAGATTTACAGCTTATTAGAAATGATTAAAATATATTTACAAAATTAAGCATCATTTGCTTTCATTTATTTGAAAAACTCAAAGTGAAAGTAAAGATGAAAATAAAAGATGGATAATAGGAAATAGGGAGAGAGTTGTTTTGAAATGCAACAGGGCCAAGGAATGGGGACAAGGGTGAGCGAGAGGAAAGAAAAGGGATAAAAAGAATTAATTCGTGTTACATACATGTGCCACCATCCTACCAGGAATATGATCATTATGTACTACAGCTGTGTATTAATAAAACTTTAAATAGAATTAAAATTTAAAAAGAGCATTTGGCATAAAAATAATGCAAACAACTAGCAAATGCAATGAGGAGAAACCTAGAAAATGATAGCAATTTGTAAGGACATATTATGCTATTTGAACCATGCCAGAGTAATTTTTAACTCAACAAATTAAGTTTCTCTGAATGTGTACTATACATAGGACAGTATGACAAATACATTTTAATTTGTTCTATTCTTTTTTTTTATTTTGTGCAGGGTCTCACTAAACAGCCTGAACTCATAGTGATCCTCTTGTATTCAGCCTCCTCAGTGCTGGGATTACAGGGGCTTGCCACCACACCCAGATTCAACAAACATACTTGAAAAAAATACAAAAATCTTGGTATTCCATGGAGGTCATGATCTTCTTGCTGTGCAAAGCCAACTTTTGGAATAGTAATCACACCAGGCTGAGACATAGAGAAATATCTACAGAAAGGCCATAAGCACAATACTTTCAGGAATTATGTCTGTGTGATCATGCATATACTTCCAAAGATCAGAATACTACTTATATATTGTAGGCATATGTGGTATTTGTGGAGTTCATAATGGTGATATTAGAATTTCATTATGATATTAGACCTTAAATGCTGTGCAAAGGAATTATAGAATGGCTTGAACAGCCACCTTTGGTCACCTTTGAATATGCAACCAACTCTAGGATGGCTTCTCATGTCATGTCTCACATTGAGGGGTCTCAGTTAACATCTGAAATCAAGGATGGCTTGATGTTTCCACTGATTCTTATCTTCTTGAGTGATATCATATGTAATGTCTGGCATGAATTCTGGCTCGAAGTTAGTTTTTATTGTGCGTGTTGGGGAATGACATTACATCTACACCAACACATTTGGCTATATGCTGTTCTAAAGCTCATAGAATAATAATTAATCTAACGACTCAGAATTTGCAAAAGAAGGGAGGGAGGGCAAGTCAGAGAAACAAATTCCTAGAGGAATATTAAAAGACCAAGCAAGGATAAAGATTAACATATGTATTCCTTTATACATATATACAATCTGGTAAGGAAATGTTCATTTTGAAATGTAGAGCAACTTCCTGCCAAAAAGAGAGAACCCTTATTTCAAGAGATATGGAAATATAGTTATTAAAACAGAAATCCTAGAAAGTAAATTTTTAGTCACTTTTGTTGTTCACTGATACTTCACTTATCAGATTGCTGTGCATATGAGAAAAAAAAAAGCTTTTCATGGAGATTAAATTCTGAACTCAAATCAGTTGACTTTTACTTCCTGGCTTGTGTAACTATAGACATCTTCTTGGTATTACAGTCAGTTGTGATTTATTCAAATTTTTCTCTGGTTTAATTCATTTTGCTTAAATCAGGGTACATTTCATGATCCGCAAAGCATATCCAAAAGTAGTCTACCTCTCAACAGCATCCATAGGAACAAACTATTTCTTTGACAGAATGGCATATCAAAAAGAAACGTGGGAAACATTACTTGATCAATGTATACTAGGGAGAATTCACACTGTCAAAATACAACTTTAAACCAGGTATTTCAAACCTGTGCAAATAAAATCTCAATGACATTCACTCCATTGAAGATAAAAATCAATAAAATATGTTTAATCAGAAAGAATGGTGCTCTTTTATGGTGTCACTTCAAAAGGTATTGAAATTATGTAGAAGCAATAGTTACATGCATTTTAAAATTCGTTTCAGAAGTATTCATATTCTCCCATTATCAGTTTTTCTTCATGTTTTTTGAGTTTCTCTCCAAAACGTTTACTTTTCTTTAAGTTTCACCACTACTATGTGACACCTTCTTACGTGGTAAGACAGTTTCCAAGCATGACTTTTTTCAGGAGTGGATGTCCAGTGAGAGTTCTCTGAAAAGTAACTGACTGTGTGCTTCATTTACAAAGAGCCTCTGTATTTCCTGTGGCTAATTTTCTTGGATTTCTTTGCAGCATTTTTTCAATTATATACAATGAAAGTGAAGGCAGGTGGATACATTTGTAAGGTATTTGTGCATAGCATAAAAGGCATCTCTTTTCCTTGAAATGTGCATTTAAAAATAATTATAAGAATTGGAACATATGCTTGACAGAGTTGAAGAGATTTAACGTTAGAAGAGTCTTTGAAAGCTCTATTGTGTCACCCCATCACCAAATTATCCACAAGAGGTTAACTGCATTCCACATGAAAATAAAAGCAGAAAAATAAGATTAATACTCTCATAAAATATTATGCCATTAAAGTTTTCCTGTTCTCTCAAAATGTCAAGAATTCATTTTTAAGAGTAATAGACAAACCCTATAAAAATAAATTGAAAACAAACCATAAAACATAGTATATACTCAATATATCTGTATAAGTGTAATTCTATGTGATTAAAGATTTAGTTAATAAATCCCCACTATTTAAAACACTTAATAGCTTACAGGCCATTTTATCTCTTCTTCAAAGCACTGCTACAATCTGCTGTTTTCCTGCTTCAGGCTTTCCTACTTGTGTTGAGCCCTGGAGGAAGCTTTCATCATAAGACAGGAAAATGGGTTAATAGAGTGAGAGTTAGGCTCAGGAGAGCCCCTTAAGCAAGTGTTTCCACTTTGGATATCTGGTTTCAGGAAGTTATCAAGGAACTGAGTACCCTGCATTTACTTGAAAATTATAAAATATTTGTCTTTTTGTCTTTCTACATTATGATCACATGGTTGTTGCCATTACTCCCGGTTCATTAGCATGACACCTGAACATCACAAAGCACATAATTCCCTGCTGAATCCTCCTTATGTTGGCATATTCAGCTCAGCTACAGTCAAACATCCACCTCACAGTATGGGGTTGAGCAGGGTGATTTTGCTATGATTGGCTGAGATTCGTAAAGATATGTGCCTGCAATGAGTTGCTCCTTGGCCCCCAATGAATGGGATTTTGCTGTCAGAGGTGAGGGTGTAGCTGGTAACTTTCCTGTATAGAAATACAATCCTTCAGAAGACACTGATTGCTTTTGATAACGATTATTTGCAATATATTATTTTATGTTTTTTAAACCAGCATATGTCATGAAAAAAAATATTGTGAAGTTCAAATTTAAGGGTCTGTAAAGTTTGTATCCTGCCATAGACTGTGTAGGAAATGACCGACTGTGTCACTCCACCGCAATCCTTCACTAAGTTTTATTTCTTCCAGATGATAGAGAGAAGCAGCAGACATGCATATCAAAAACAAGGATATGTATTTGCATGTATGATTTATCGACCAGTATGAAAGGAACTGCTATATATGTTTCATATTTAATAATCAAATCATAGCTGAGACGTCTGTGGACATATATATTTACATTTTAACAAATTGAGACTCTGTAATTTGCAATATATTATTTTATGTTCCTTAAAACCAGTATATGTCATGAACAAAAATATTGTGGTTATTTAATATGTCATTTGTAAAAGCATCAAGAAAAAGTGTAAGAACTTCAAAGTGTAAGTTTTGTACCATCAGTTAGATCGTACTTCAAAACACTGCTGAAAGAATCATTAAGATATAAAATAGCCGTTGGTACACAGGTATGCATTATATGTTCAATTGTTTATATGGGCCATAAATGAATTTTTGAGTGTGCTAAATAGCACTTGTGTTTTTCATAAATTCTATGAAAGTGGTTTTCATATAGTAGTATCAGGACAATGAGAAAGAGAATCCCCCCCTCCCTGAAATGAGCATTATATCTAAGCATGAGCAGGCTGCTCCCTGTGCGCTCTTGTCAGTACGTGTATATGTATGTGAACTATAGAGATACCGTGTGGGTAAAGACAACAGAATTTGAAAGAATGAGAAATAAAAAACTAAAGAGTATATATAGTATATATATTGTAAGAAGTCATATATAGAAATCTTGACTAAAACTAAAGTACAAGTAGTATAAGTAAGAGCCTGCATGTGGACCGGCATGCTGAGCTAGCACGCAGAGTTAACATGTTGTATCCAAGGATCTGTGACATCGCAGGAGCACACTCCCTTGTATTTGTGCAATGAGTAGATCACTCCTGCTGCAGAGGAGGAAATGGGATTCTGGTTAGCAAGAATGTAGCCAAGGGGACCAAGGAAGGAACACCACAAGAAGGCTGCTAAATTGAGCTAAGGTAACAGAATTTGAGGAATAGTGGTGTGGGCGGCCTGAAGATGGCAGATTTCCCAGATGTATAAGGCTTTCTGCATAGCTCTTTCTATTGCATTTGTATTTATTATAATTAAATAATACAAAGTATATGTGTGTTCTTGACTGCCTATGCTTGCACTTTTGTTATTCTAGGATAAGCCACAACTCAACATTCAGGCTGGTAGTTTTATTCACTCTTCTAAAGTTGTGTCTTTGCTAATTTGTGAAAAATTCACAGCCATGTGAATGTCGAAATCTCTCGCTCTCTATCATTTTTGTGAAACAAAACTTTGGAGTCTTTGTTATGAGGATTTTTAGCCATGGAATGGATTTTAATAAGTAAACATTAATACATTTAATATTTTAATAAATGTACTATGATAAATAGTGAACTTTTAAAATTCAACATATTGACCTGAAGATAGTGTATATTTTCTTTTTTATGTCTTATTTCATGTTCATTTTGCTTTTAAAGAAATAAATATAATAAAATAGAGTTTAAAAACTCTATTTCTATATCAAGATATAAAAATTAATACATTGTGTATTGCTGTCTTCATGATACTTATCTAGAATACAAGATACAGGTGTGATACCTTGTCAAACAATATCTGCACAAAACTTTCTTTTCAGTGAGCTAAGGGAAACCAGTTATATAGCTATATTAACTATTTTGTGCATACAGATATGTTTTTCTTTCTTCCCTTATTTCATTTCCCTTCTCTCGCATCACAGATTTTCTTTATCTTTTGAACAGTCCCTTCCCAGATCACCATATCAATTTACTCGTTTAGCTACCCACAATAGTGAGACAATATGATATTTATACATATGGATTTGAATTATTTTCCTTACTAATATGATTTGAAATTGCATCAATTTAACTTACAAAAGACTCCAAGTTACCTTTCCTTATGACCAAGTAGTACTCCATTTAAATAAAACACCTTTTTGTACATTCCTGAACTGACGGTCATTGGAGTTGTATCCAAAATTTAGCTACTACAAATTCTGCTATAAGCATAGGTACACAAATATATATGTGGTATGATCTTTTAATTCCTCTGTGATGATTCCGAGAGGAATTGGACCCAAGGAATAGCTGGGTCAAATGGCACCTGTATTCCTAGTTTTCTTTATTTTTAAATTAGTTATATTGAGAAACAAATCAATGAGACAGTTTCAAAACAGGTTAGTAGGACAGTTGCAATAATTAATACATTGCATATTGTTGTCTTTGTAGTAGATTTTCATAGTACAGGATGCAGACATGATATCCTGTCCATACACTATTAGTGTAAATCTTTCTTCTCACTGAATTAAGAGAAAGTAATTGTATAGCTATCCTATTTTGTATATACAGACACAAAATGGTCCTTCATTTATGTACCCTTTTATTTAGTTTTGTCAGAAATGGGTATTCCATATTCATTTAAATATTGTGGATGTGTGAATTCAGCAAAATAATCCAATATAGTCCAGTAGTCCATAATAGTAGTGGGTCATCCGTAGAACTGGCAATGTCAGAAGTCATTGACTTGGGCCTTTTACAGCTCATCATATTAATATGGCTTTACTTTTATACCTCATTTTTATACTTTCCTGCTGGATGGTTAAGACCAAGATAAAGCAAGACCTACATAACAAGAAATGTAACTTAATTAAAATAAATATGAGATTCCATCTCACCCCAGAAAGAGTGTATATTTTCAAGCTTACTCTTATTGCCCTGAGGAAAGCTTAGGCCCAATATGTTTGAGAAAAAATTTTGGAAGTTTTAGCTTTCTTCCTTTTAATAAAGATTAGATTAAGTCCACATGAGAGTTGTATAGTGTAAGTCTTGTTACCTACAGTACTTTAGCTCTGACAGAACAGATGTGTATTTAAAGAATATCAAGACAAAACATCACAACTTAGTGCCTGCTTATTTGAAAAAAAAAAGTAGTTCAACAGTTAGAATTTGTACTAAGGCATGGCTTTAGTACTAGCAAAATATTTTACATATTATGAAAATCATATTTGGTCAATGGTTGAATTTAACTTTGGTTCTCTAGACCAGTTATACTGTACCCTGCTCTCTGTGCATTGGAGTTGGCAAAAAGATGCCCTCTTTAATACATCACATACACACACACACACACACACACACACACACACACACACTTTACATGCAAGTGTATAGAGCCATGTGCACAGTTTCCAACTGCTGTATCAAGTCCTCTGTAATAGTGAGTAGTCTTTGCTCTACTTGACAGAAAGTCAATGCAAACTAGCTCAGGTTTAAAATGAGATATATTGGTCTATGCATCCAGGAAGAGCAAAGGTGACTCTCAGCTTGAATAGAACAAGGAAATTGAAGGTCTTCAGCATTGTTTCTACATCAGTCTTTGCTGATTTTCTTTCTAGGTTAATTCAGTTACATTCTAGAGAAACAGCAAGCCTCTCTATATGAAAGATGTTGGTGGGGCTGCAGAGTGATTTCATTGCCTGTTGATATTACTCCACACTAATTTGACTTAGTATAATTGTAGAGAATGAGTAAGTTTTCACTTGACCTTTTGTTTGTATCCAGATTTAAAATGCCAGATTAAGAGGAAATTTCAGCTAACATCACATATGCATATACATGCAAACTTACACATGTGTGCACAGATGTGTGTGGATAGAAAATATCAATCTGTCTCCACATCTGCAAAGGCACTAAGATTCTGTGAACTCAGTTTGTCTTCCAGCAGACATCAGTTTTCATCTCTTCCCTTTTATTTTCCTTAATGTAAATAGTGTGCAGGCTCTTTTGGTTCAGTAAGTGGGGTATTTAGTAAAGTGTACTTTGCAAGGGTAGTGCTCTTAATACAAATCCATCTTGTACTTCCCTCTTACTTATTCCATCTTCTGCTATCCTGTTTCTACTTCAAAATGTAGGGGAAACATTTTTATCCTGTAATCTTATTAATGATAAGAAAATCACAGAAATCTATTTTGTGCTCACATTTTCCATGTGAAAAGCTGCAACACATAGCTATTCAAGGTGGATGTGGCAAAATTTTGAGTATTTCCTATTATGGAATATGTGGAGACAGATTTTCCCATACATTAAAATTTTTAAATAACTTTTACTGTTATTAAAAATATTTGAAATGAAATATAGTTAAACTCCAAATTTTGAATATATAAAGTTCCCTAGATCATGCCTAGATTTTGGTGATATAAGATAGAAAAACTATGTTAAAGATTTTCCTCATTTACATATTAACATTATATCCCTATCCCTCTTTTTTCCTTCCTTCCTTCTTTCTTCCCTTCCTTCCTTCCTTCCTTCCTTCCTTCCTTCCTTCCTTCCTTCCTTTCTTCCTTCCTTCCTTCCTTCCATCCTTCCTTCCTTCATTTTATCCTTCCTTGCTTCCCTTTTTCTCTTCCTCTGTCTCTTCTCCCTACATTTATTTATGTGTTTATTTATTGACACCAGAAAATAATTAATGCAGAGCCTTGTTCAGGTTGGGCTCAAACTTGCAATTCTCCTGCCTCAGCCTACTTCTGAGTTTGTTTCCTATCATATGTGCAAATTGGGGTCTTCTCGTACAATTTTGTTCATATCACCTGTCTAGAGAACATTATCCCTCAATAACTTAATATCAGAAGTAAAAAAGCTTAAAACTGTCTTCTTAAACAGGTTTTCCTTATGTAATAAATTTGTTCTTATTTTCTCACATGATGAAATCCAACTAATGTTGAAATTCTACCGAGATTATGTTTTCTATGCAGCTTAATGTTCTATGTTGTCTATGTGAGTTATATTTGTGCAGGGATTTCAGCTAATTTTATTTTGTCTTGTTTTAATTTTTACTACTTTCCATTAGTATTGGAAAGCTCAGAAATAACTCAGAACACACATTCTGGAGAATATTCATCCTTCCTGTTACTGTCACTCTCATAGTTGGCAGGCAGTGGAGCTTCTAGTAACTGCTATGTAGCAGTATAAAATTATAGTATTAGTCAACAAATTTCTAGATTGAAACCACAAACATAGTTATATAAGAGTTTATTATTTCCAAAATTGGCAGTTACTTAACACTTACATTAGGAAATTCACCTGTCTGATTTAACACATCCAACAGGTTTTGAATTTTTGTGTGTAATATATTTCTTTCACCTTATAACACAAATCCCACCCATTTGGTGGTTTAAAACAGCTTCTGTGGTCATCACACAGATTATACATTAAAAGTGACACTCCTAGTGTAAGGGTTGGTATGTTGTGTCAATGTGAGAAGTTTATTTTTTAATTTTACTTTTTTATTTTATAAAGAAAATAAAAAGAACAAAAAACCCACTAAAAGATAGAATTTCACTGAACAAAACAATAGGCATTCAACAATGCTTGCTATATTACAAAATGTTGTCTTCAACTTAGTTGTTTGGATTACCACATCAAGCATACAAATTGGTCCAAAGAAATAGAAGTTTAGCTAAGTGACTCAATATGGGACAAGGGTCCTCACTTTGTGAACATCCTCATCTTATACAAGGGAGGCTGCAAGATGGTGGAAGTCCTAGGTGTAGTGCCTGCATGCAACATAAGAGATGGAAAGGACTGGACCCTCCCCCTTTGCTCTTGCTTTTTTGCTGTCTTCTGTCACCTTAAACCTTGCCCCTGTGCCATGCCACCCTGCCTTGAAGCCAGCTAATTATAGACTAAAACCTCCACAAACTGTGAGCTAAATAACCTTTTCTTTCTTTAATTTTGTAAAGACAATAAAGTAGGGGGTCCAGGGAGATAGCTCAGGGGTAAAAATGCCTACCTGGCAAGCTCAAGAACATGGGTTCAATCCCCGGCACCACACGCCATGCTGCCCCAGTGATATAAGGGAATGAAACTCCTAACCTGAAAGGTACCTGGGACAAGTTCATGTTCTCTAAAACTGAAGATTGAATTTTAGGAACAAATGGAGGTTAAAAGCAGAATATATTTATTGGGGGAAAAGCAGAATATATTTATTGGGGAAGGAAATCTTTAACTTAGAGAGGGACAGAAGGGAGTTCTGAGCTAGTTGTCCCAGGAAATTCTCTCCCAGGGACTTTTATAGAGTAAAACCATGCAGTAAAGTGGGTCTGAGGTGGAGAATGTGGGAGCTTGCTTAAGTGGGCATGAGGTGAGATCAAATATGGTCAACGAATGGGATTACAAGCACCATTGCTCAGGTAAAATTGATTAAATCCAGAACCAAGGGGGGAAGCAAGTCACATAGCATGCTGGCATGAATACAGAACAGGAGTTTATCTGGTAGCTGGTAGAGGTTGGAGTAGTGACTCTTCCTGGCTCCCTGAAGGTGATGATCAGTCCTGGATGCTTATCTTCAGGGAGGTCAGCATTTGCTCCATCGTTGGTCTTTAGATCTGGCCCACAGCAGGAGCATCCATCTCTCTCACAGTTGCAAGATATCTTGTCATCTGTGCTGTCTCCTTGAGGGCCTAGTCCTGTCTGACTGCCTATAATACTTATATCTGATTTAACTGTCTAAAACACTGGGACCCCGGGTTGGCCACTGAAACCAGGTGTCATGGTGCATGCCTATAATCCCAGTGCTGGGGAGGGTGAGACAGGAGGACTTCTATGAGTCTGAGCTGTGTAGTGAGACACTGTACCAAATAAAGACAGAAAAGTAATCAAGACACCTGGTTTCCCTGCCTAGCTTCTTATAAGGATGAAGTCAAGGTTATCACAGGGCCAGATTTTCATTTGAAAGCTGGGATCTCTACCAAAGCTTTGGTGGATTGGCAGGAGTAAATCTCTACAAGGTACTCCTTCCCTTATGGGTGGCCCCCTAGGGT
Organism: Octodon degus; assembly: GCF_000260255.1. Taxonomy (NCBI): domain Eukaryota; kingdom Metazoa; phylum Chordata; class Mammalia; order Rodentia; family Octodontidae; genus Octodon; species Octodon degus. Next base: position 6,528,965 of record NW_004524589.1, on the reverse strand, counting down.
CTCTCTGAGCCTCTAGAATCCTGTGTTTTCCTTACATGTCTTGAAGTCAGCACTAGAGATCTGCCTTTCATCCAACCCAATGCAGGCTATGAAGAATCCTTGTCTTCAGGAAGAGACTTGAATATATTTTTTTGGGGCTTACCTGATGTCAGTCAAACACAGAGAGGATAATCTCAACTATTTATCATATAATTCAGAGATTTAATTATGCTTGCAGAATTCTTTCACAGTGGCACTCAGATAAGCACTTGAATAACTGAGACAAGGTGCAGGATATGCTCCAGGCTGGGAATCATGGGAACTATTGTAGGGTTGTGCCTGCCACACCAGGCTTCAGTTACTATTTTTGATATAGGGGAAATAAATTCCAAACCTGAAATATACCTGGGATAAGTGTGTTTTCTAAAATGGAAGAAAGAATTTTAGGAAAAATAGAGGTTAAGAGCAGAATATATTTACTGGATAAAAGAAAGATTCTGTCCAAAAGAGGGACAGAAGTGGACCCAAGTGGATTGCCCAGGAAACTGTCCTTTTTTGGAATTTTTGGAGAGCAACTCCATGAGGTAAGGTAGAGCCTAGGTGGGAAACTTGGGGACTCACTAGATGGTCATGAGGTGGGACAAAACTATGGTCACCAATAAGATGAGTATAAGTACTCAGGCAAACTGATTAAATCTGGATCAAATGCGGAAGCCAGTAATGTAGCAAGCAGACAGAAATACAGAACTATTTTTGGGGTTTTGTTTTGTTTTGTTTCCTGTAGAGGGTTGTGTCTGTGGCTCTTGTTGGCTCTTTCAAGGTGATTGATGCCTATGTAGAATATCAGTCCCTGAAGGCTAACCCAGGGAGTGCATGACTGCATTTGTTTAATCTTTTGTTTTGAGGTCTGCCCCACAGCTGGAGGGGTCTGTTCCTTCCTTAGCTGTAAGGCATCTTGTCTTCCACAGAGGATCTCAGCTGCTTGTAATACTTTTTATTTAACTCAGCTGCCCACAGCATTTTCACTAAATTCTGAGAGGACAAAGTGATTGCATGCTTTCACTCTGCATGGATTTTGTGCTAGTTCTAGGTACACACAAGATCAAATTATGTAAAAAGGATTTTTCAATGCAAGGCGTAGGGTAAGATCTTATATACCCCTACACTTATAAAAAAATAAAATTAATAAAACATGGCACCCAGAGCTTGTGACTCTTACTAAAAACATGTATTTAATTTTTTGATTCCTATCACTCTGCTTGCTATTCTTTTAGGAACACACAGTTATAACAACTATACAATATTCAAGTTTTTTGAAATATCAGCCTTAATTGAGATACTGTTGTGAAGGTCCTTGTCTGTCTTTTATGTGCAGCATAATGAAATAAACAGATTGTTTTAAATATTTAAACTAAACAGGTACAATGCAATGAATCCTACATTAGACATATGTTTTAGGAACTGTAGAATTTTTCACGACTAGCATTACAGAAAAACTATAAAACTGGTTTCTAACTACCCATCATTATATAATTCTTTCTTGAGGAAATTGACGACTGACAACCTTGTTTCCATCTGGAATCACATAACATCTGTGCTTGTAAACACAAAACACAGCTGTTGCAGTTCTGACTAAGCACTCAAATTTATTTATTTTTGACTTTTAAAAAATCATCAGTTTTCATCAAACAGCACAGTTGTTAAGCCATCTTCCAGCAGGAGGAAAAACAATTCGGAGAAATCACTTTGTCAAACAATGAAGAACAATATTCTTTTGTGTATTTCATTTAGATGGGATACAATCACATTTCAATTAAAATGTATTTTATGGGTGTGCCTTTTTGTTTTTTGTTTTCTTTTATTGAGAAATCATACAACACGAAACTACAAGGACATTAGCAATCTTTGAAATCACGTTACAGATAGATTATTGTTAAAATTGTTTTCAAGGCAGCAAATTGACATATTCAAGTTTGAGAGACTGAAGAACTTTATTTTTATTTACTAATTATTATGATATTGAAATATATTTGGTTGTTGCAGGCTCTTACTACACAGCTTGGACTCTTGGTGATCTGCCTGCTTTCATTCCGCCCAGCGCTGGGATTACAGTTGTGGGTCACTATTCCTGGACTCTGGCTGGCTCATCCCACCCTAGGGGTGGGCTGGTGTGGCACGTGGTGCCAGCAGTCAAACCAAGGTCCCTGTTCTTGCCTAAGCTTGCCTAAGCAGGCGCTTTAGTCTGCTGAGCTACCTCACTGACCTGACAGAAGAACTTTAATCTAGTGTGTTGTGTTGGTGCTTCATATTAATTTCCATAAAATATTCATATGAAAAAGTACATTTTGGTGTATTACTCACTTGTTATTTCATATAAAGAATGACATATTAAAAATAATGTCACATGTTATACATATAGGTAACTTTAGAAACAATGCCAAAAATTCAATAATTTTTATATATTTTTTTTTTACATTTCTTACTAATACTTCTAATGTACTTTTGGCTAGATTATCTCTTCAGGTTCACATTCTTCACATTACTAATTTGTTTATATTTTTGAAAACACCAACTTTGATCAGAGGGAAATTATTTCTCAAATTTCTCTCTCATTTGACAAAAAGTTCTGTAGCTTTGATCCTGTACAAATGCTCACAAATTTTAATTCTTCACTCACTTGTTAAAACCTCTGAAGTTTTGTGGTTGTAATCCTGAAGATCCATAGTTGTAATCTCTTAAAAATTTGTATTGTGTTTGTATTGAAACCCAAGCTGCTCTTTGTTTCTGTCTCCTTTCATCCAAGTTGATAGAATCACACTGAGCTCAAGGTTGTAGTCCCCAGCCAGGACCTCTCAGATTCCAGCATGCGTCCCTTGATTCCAGCCCTTAGCTTCCACCTTTTAGAAAAATAACATGGTCAGGGTTTTCTTAACCTAAAGAACTTGGCATCTTCATTTGTACTTTTGTTTAGGACATAGTAACATGGCTCTACAAAGCAAGTTTCTAATCAACATTACTGATTCCAGTCTGCAAGTTCTTTGAAAAATTTATAGACATGGTTTGAGGCGCTTTCCTAACTTTACATGCCTTGAGAAGCCAAATTCTTACCCTCAAAATTCACTTCTGTGGTATGAGTGCCTCAATGTGGCAAAATTTGAGGTGCGTTGGGTCCAACTAAAAGCCAAATGTCACATCAGGGTTACCATAATGCCTCTAGCATCTTGGTACTTGGATAAAATTTGGTCAAACACTGTTCAGTTGAAACTTCTATGAAATTCAAAGGAATGTTTTTTGCTTAGAGGTATGAACAGGAAAAAAATGCAACTGTGTGAGGAATATTTTCAGAATATATTTGTGGTATATATTTTGTTGGTGGCATCATAAGAGAAATTTGGTAGATTTAGAAATTTGTCCACAAATTTCACCTGCTTAATTAAAATGGCATTTTTATAGAAATAGTAAAATTATGGCATGAAACTTTGAACATTTTTGGCATTTATCATAATTTAAATGCATGCGTCTGACCTTAATATCTAAAATAGTCAGATGACTTTTTTCTCTTTCTTTTTTTTTTTTTTTTTTTTTTTTTTTTTTTTTGGTGGAACCAGTGATTGAACTCAGGTTCTTGTGCTTGCCAACTAAGTGCTTATTCTACTGAGCCATCTCCAATATTTAAATGGCCAGGGGAATACCCATCTCTGACAAAACTAAATAAAAAAAGGGTGATACAAATGAACACCATTTTGTATTTGTATACACAAAATAGTTAAGATAGATATACAGCTACTTTGTCTTAATTCAATGAGAAAAAAAACATTTGTACTAATAGTGTTTGGACAGGATATCATGTTTGGATCTTGTAATATGAATAACCACTACAAAGACAACGATATGAAATGTATTAATTATTGAAACTGTCCTGCTAATCAGTTTTGAAACTGTCTCATTGCTATTTATTTCTCAATAAAATTAATTTAAAAAATAGTTAGATGAATGGTCTGGATTAAATTCTAAGTCTCCAAGGCATTAGTTATATAAACTCTGGTAAGTTACTTAAAAATTATTGCTTGTCTTAGGTTTTCAGGAACAAAAACATCCCTTAAAAGTTAGATAATGGAGAGCATACAATGCTGCAGATAAAACAATAATCCAGGGCAAGGGAGATAGCTCAGTAGAATGAAACCTGCCTGGAAAGCACAAGGTCCTGAATTCAACCCCTAGTACCAAAAAAACAAACAAACAAACAAAAATGGTAATCCAAGGACTGGCCAAATAGCTCAACAGATTTAAGTGCCTGCTTAGGCAGATGCAGGTACTGGAGTTGGATCCCTGAGTCTGCAGTGCCTGCCCTGCTCCGGGGTCATGCTGAGACAGGGATTGAGACTGGGTGTGATGGCATGCCCCTGTTATTGTAGCACTTGGGAGGCTGTAAAAAGGAGGATCCCTATGAGTCAGATCTATGCAGGGAGTACTGCCAGAGATGGGTATTCTATTGGCATCTAAATACTATAGGTGTGTGAATTCAGCAAAAGAATCCAACACAGTCCAGCAGTCCACAATAGTAGTGGGTTATCTGCAGAAGTTGTTTCACAGCTCAGCATATTAATATGACTTTACTTTATATACCTTGTTTTTATACTTTTGTGCTGGATGGTTAAACACAATAGTAAGGATAGATATACAGCTACTTTCACTTAATTCAATGAGAAGAAATATTTGTAATAATAGTGTTTGGACAGGATATCCTGTCTGCTTCTTGTACTATGAATAACCACTAAGAAGATAACAATGTACAATAAAAATATCGCATTGAAAATGTCCTATTAATCAGCTCTGAAACTGTCTCATTGATATTTTTTCTCAATAAAATAAAACAATAAAATTAAAAAAGATCTATGCAGTGAAACCCTGTAGACCCTGTCCTGAAATGCAAAATAAAAAAACAAATAACAAAAAACAAAAAACCAGTGTGTATCATCCATAATGTATGCGCATGTTTGCAATAGGAATATGTTAATGGTAGTTTTAGAATACATATTCAAATAATAAAACTAAATAAGTAGCGTAGGGCCAGGGAGATGGCTCAGTAGAATAAGTTCTTCCCTGGCAAGCGCAAGGGCCTGAGTTCAATCACCGGTTCCGAAAAAAAAAAAAAGTAGCATAAACTACTAGATGTCATCTTGTAAGGAATATCTACAATATACTTTTTGATATTTACCAATAGAGTGCCTTAATAATTTAGAAATTCTGGAAACATAAAGGAATTTGCAAAAGCAGGTGAAGGAAATGCAATTCCATATCAGAGTGGTAGTTTGCTCTTGCTTCCACATGAAGTCCACCATCAGCTTGCTTCAGGTAGGAGGTGCAGATTCTAACAGTAATGATGAACTTTTAAAACTTTAAATGCCAGAAACAGCCCACTGCAACACACATGACATAGATTTGCTAGTCCAGTGTATCTGGGGTCTATGGTCCCCAAACTCACTCTCATCTCTGTCTCTGTCTCTGTCTCTGTCTCTGTCTCTGTCTCTGTTTTTCTCTGTCTCTCTGTCTCTGTCTCTCTGTCTCTCTCTACACATATGAGGAGTCAGAACAGAATACCAGTGCAAAGTGCGGGTGACTTTATTGTAAGAAGAAGGGTTAAAGAGACATCTAAAAGCATAGCGGTGCCTAGAGATGGGGTACCACCGAATCAGTCGCTGTGGTCTTGTTTTACTCCATATCTACCTTCCTGAAGGTTGACACCTGAATGCTTGGGTCCTGGACCTGTTGCCAGGGCTTGGTCCTGTGGTTAATGGGATTGTTGTGGTAACGATAACAACCAGAACTAAGGGAGACCACACAGACTGCACAACCTGTGAGCTTCAAACCACAAAGCTGCTTGAAAATCCTTTCTGGGCACAGCCGCAGAGAGGCTGTTTTGTGTACCCTCTAAAAAGGGCTTGAGTCTTTATTCTAACCCTATTGATGGATCCTTTTGTTCCTACACGTTCACCATCGCTGAATGGAATGCAGCTCACATCAGTGTAGCTATGAAGTGGAGAGAAGGCAGGAGCCATGAAGAGGACTTCTAGCTCATGCCTTTAGAACTGGCCTCTGACTGGGTGACTGGGCCCCCTCTCTGGCTAGTCAGGCCTGTATCTCCACGACTCAATAAGCATCCAAAAGCCTCACCTCTGGCAATATGATACTCGTGCTTATTTTGAAGAAATGGGCAGATTCTTAACATGCACAAATAACCAAAACTAACCTAAGAAGATGTAAATATAATTAACAAGCCAATCACCAACAATGAATTTGACTCAATAGTAATCTACGAAATAATAGATTATTATTATTTATTATTAGTATCTATTTTCAGCTATGAAAATCTCAGGACCTGAAGAATTCAAGCCTGAATTCCATAAAGCCTTTAAGGATATTATATCAGCAATAGTCCTTAAGCAGTTTGGAGAAATTGAATGGGGTGCTTCCAAATTCATTTACAGGAGCCACTATCACCCTGTCCTCAAAACCAGATTAAAAAGCCAACTAAAAGGGAGAAATTTAGGGCAATCTCTTTTATGAACACAGATGTAAAAGTCTTCAACAAGATTGTAGCAAATGCAGTGCAGCAATTTATCAAAAAGCTGATATGTCATGATCAAGCAGGTTCATCTCAGAAATGCAGGAATAATTCAACATCTCTAAATAAAAAAAAGTAATATATCATTATCTTAGTTACTTTTTTGTCATTGCTAAGACATAACCCCCGACACCCAAATTTGAGGAGGGAAAGTTTTTAATTAGCTCTCAGTTTGTGGAGATTTTAGTTCATAATCAGCTGGATGCAAGGCAGGATGCCATAGCACTGGGGGGACACTTTAAGGTGGCAAAAGACAGCCAAAGCAACAAGAGAAGAAAGGAAGGAGTGAGCTCATTTTCCTCCCTTACACTGTGTGCAGGATGCCCACCCACACTGTCTCCGTGCCTTCCTCTTGGAGACCCAGGTAGTTTACACTGTAAAGTCCCTGGCCATTTGAGGTGCTTGGGTAATCTTTTAAACTTCTCAACCTGACAAAATGTATCAGCCATAACAATTCACCCTTAGTCAACCAGACACATTTCTTTAAACTATTTTTCAGGCAAAGACATGTTGATTTTTATCATTTTTGCAACTTGAACATCATAACACAGGTTTAACAATCCTTAAGGATTAGTATTAAGCTATGAACTTTATATTGTATTAGAACCAAAATATTCTACCTCTGACCTTCTGAAGAATCATACACATCCTTTTATGCAAAAGGTATTTAGTTCATCGCTAAAAGTTGTGAAATTCCTAAGTTTTAGCATTGCTGAAAAGTTCAAGTCCCAGTTCTCTTCTGAGTGATAAGGCAGACTCTTTTCTTTAAGGTGCTGAACAAATGAAAAACTAAGAAACTTCCAATATTCAATGGTACAAGATAAATACTTCCATTCCATATGTTACAAGCAGGGGAGAACAAAGGAAAGGGACAAAAGCAAGTCCACAATCCATCAGGGCAAATATTTGAGACAAGCTTTTGCAAGTTATGAGCATCAAAGTGCTTCAATGGATCTACCTTACGGCATTTCTGATGGTCACAGTTCCCATGGATTTTCTCTTGGGCTGTCTTTGCTCCTTGCATGCAGGTTTCCTTACAGTGTCCATTTTCCTGGGTTATCCAACCTTCTGGGATTTCCACTACATCACTGGCTTTACCTTGCACCTTACACATTGCCTTCCCAGAGGCACACTGCCTGCCTCCTCAAGCCTTCTGAAATTAGGACTGAAGACTTCTTAGCCCCACAGCTCTTATATTCTGCATTTAGCTAAAGCCAGCACCACATGGATGATGCCAGTGTCCACCACCAGCTGGAGCAGTAGACAGGCTTTCCTCGCTCTTCACTATAAGGATCAAGGGTGAGAATTGCTGGCACTCTGTCTAATTCCAAGAAACAAATGTTCTATGCTGCCATCATTCTGGCATAAGGTGAGGCTGCCAAACTTCTGGAACACGGTGCTCTGCAGCTTTCTCTTTCACCTTTGAAGTTTTGAGGCTACAAAACCGGGAGACTTGATGCTTCAGGCTATATTTTACATTCTTCTGTCCTTCTCAGCAATGAAATCTCCTTTGTTCAATGTTTGTAGCCAATAGCTTTATTGGAATTTCATTTTTGTCTAAACTCATATTTTAAATTATATTTCTGAGCTCTTTGTTTTTGATTCACTACATAAATTTGGTTGTAAGACCCCAACAATAGCCACGATGCAGCCTCAACATTCTGTTGCCTTAAAATTTCTTTTGCCACAGCTGGGGAGGTAGTTCTGCAGCATCAGTGCCTGCCTGGCAAGCTCAAGGTCCCAAGATTGATTCCCAGTACCACACGCTGTACCGACCCTGGAACCAAGTGTGGTGGTGCGTGCCTGTAATCCCAGCACTGGGGAGTCTAAAACAGGAGGATCACTACAAGTCTGAACTGCGTAGTAAGAAACTGTATCAAAAAATAAAATAAATAAATACAAATAAATTCTTGTGCCAGATCAATCAGTTCGTGGCCCGTAATCTCAGTCTCAGGCAAGTTCTTCAGACATGAGCAAAATGTAGAAAAACATTTTTTTCAAGCCATAACACATCATTTGAAGTCCAACAGCCAATGCATTCCTTCTTTTCAGCAGAAATATCCTGACTCTGGTCTTCATCAGGAAGAATTTTCTGAGATTTCTGGCCTTCTGAGCTCTGACCAGGATCTCCAATACAGAACAACCTACAGTCTTTCAGCTCTGCTCTTTCAGATGACATCTCTGAAACTTCCTGAGCTCTTCCCGTAAGTCATTTCCAAAGCCTCTTGAACTACTAAGTCAGATAATCACATAGTAACCCTACTGCTGGGGTCATTAAGTGATTCTCTTTCAGCATCTTTTTTCTTATTGCTGAGATACCCAACACCTCAAATTAAAGAAGGAAAGGTTTATTTAGATCACAGATTTAGAGGTTTCCATCCATAATCAACTGGCTCCTAGGCAGGGGGAATGGCATTGGAGCCACCCTTTAAGGTGGCAGAAGACAGCCGAAGAAGTTAGAGCAAAAATTGGGAGAGAGAGCAAGTCTATTTTCCTCCCTTATATTGTATGCAGGCTGCCCACCCACACTATCTGTATGCCTTCTCTTGTACAGACTCAAGATGTTTACAAATTAAGGACATTGGTCCTTTGCTGAGTCACATATCCTTCTATACTTCTCAAATTTACATTATATGTCAACCAAAATACAACAATGTTATAAGCAAGTTCAAGGTCAGAAGCCTCTTGGTCATCATATCCATAGACACAGAAAACACTTTAAATAATATACAGCACATCTTTGAATTAAATCCCTAAACAGAACTGGTATATAAAGACCATATCAGAATAGATTAAAAGATATCTATTTTGAGTCAATTGTCTGCAACATACTCAATGGGGCAAAACTAAGAGCATTAGCCCAAAAAGCAGGAACAAGACAAGAATGTGTCCACTATCCCCTCTGACATTTAACATAATTTTTCAAACATTATCCAGAGAAGTTAAACAAGGCAAAGATTTTTAAAAAGGGCCATATCATTTTCAGGTAACATAATACATATTCTACATGGAAGACCCAAAAATTCCACAAAGAAAATCTTGGAAATAATAAGCAATATCAGCAAAGTAATAAGATACAATATTAATGCACAAAACTCACTAGCATCTGCGTACACCAACCAACAAAGAGCAGGGTCACAAGTAAACTATACAAACATTAACATTCTCAGTTGCTTCGAGCAAAGCAAAATACTTAAGAACATAAAAAATTTGAAGGACCTGTGCAAAGAAAACCACAGTGTTCCGAAAGAGATTGAAGAGGACATCAGAAAATAGAAAGATGTTCTCTGATGCTGGATAGAAAGAATCGGTAAAAATTGCCCTAGTTCCACAAGTGTCATGCATATTCAATGCAGTCCATTCAAAATACAAACAGCAAGTTATATAGATCTAGAAAACAATCCCAAAAATTCATATGGAACCAGAAGAGACACAAAGTAGCAAAAGTTATTTTGAGCAATAAGAGCGAAGCAGGTGACACAGTAATACCAGATTCGAAGCTATACTGCAAAGCAACAGAGAAAAAAACAGCATGGTACTGAAACAAAATCAGACAAATGGATGAATGGAACAGAAATTAGGACCTAGAAATCTTCTCAGACATATTAAACTTAAGATATGCATCTGAATATATATCTTCAGATATATTAAAGTATTAAACATGTTCATCTTCAGATATATTAAGCTATGTAAAAGGACCCAAAAGCATATATTGAAGGAAAGGGATCATTCAACAAATAATACTGGAAAAGTTGGCTATTTATAGAAGAATAAAACTGGACTTTTGTCTCTCTTCATATACTAAGTCAGGATCAAGATCATTCAATATATATACATTAAACCAGAAACCTCAAATCTCTTGGAAGGTGAAAGAGGTAAAGTATATGAAGACACAGGAGAAGTAAAGTATTTTCTAGACAGAACTTCGATTACACGGGAAATACCAACAAGAACTAACAAATTGGATTGTATCAGACTAAATATTTTTAGTCTGGACAGCAAAATATTTAACTAGGAGAGCAAAGAGACCACCAATAGAATGAGAAAAAAATTTTCCAGCTAATTTACAGACAGAAAATTAAAATCTAGTATATTTAAAGCACTAAAAAATCAAAACAATTAAAATGAAAGACTCAGTCAAAAATGGGTTAGAGCAATGAAAATGCACTTCACAGAGGAAAATGACAAATGGCCAACAAATATTGGAAAGATATTCAACATCTCTGACCATTGGAGAAATGCAGATTAAAAAACTCTAAGATTGCATCTTATTCTGGAAAGAATGACATCATTACAAAATCGGGTGTGGTGGTGCACACCTGTAATCCCAGTGCTGGGGAGACTGAGACAGGAGGATCGCTATGAATCTGAGCTGCATAGCGAGACCCTGTACCAAATAAATAAAAAATATTTAATAATAACAATAAT
>NW_004524589.1:6515460-6517833 GCF_000260255.1 Octodon degus | reverse complement strand
AACAGATCAGATCAATATCATATGTAAATATTGTTTATATAAATATAGTTGGAGGGCAGGAGAGCTAGCTCAGTAGAATAAGCACTTGCCTGGCAAAGGCGAGGGCCATTCAATGCCTGGTTCCACAAATAATAATAATAACAATAATAATAATAAACAACAAAAGAAAGCTATGTAAAAGCTCCTTCTCCAAAGAGCTGTAATCATCATGCCACAGCAATACTTGCATACTAATGTTTACAGTATCACAACTTGTAGCAGGTAAATCTTGAAAGTGGCCTGTACAGCCATCAACAGATGACTGACTGAACAAAATGTGGAACATAGAATAATATTTGGCATAGAAGAATAGCAAGAGGCATTGTTGGAAATTGGATGCACCTAGAAAACAGTGTTGTATGAAACAAATTAGACACAAAAACTTAAATACTGAATGATATTCTCATTTAATTGAAGCAAAGTATGAAGGACATGAAAAAAGGATAGAAAGGGACAAGAGGGCAGATTTTAGGCAATAAGGAATGGTCCAAGAAGAGAGGTAAGGGGGAAGGAAAGGGATAATGAGAAGAATGGAGATATGCCCTGCTTAGGAACCTAATAACTCAAATCAGTGTAAGTCTTATAAGCCATTATATGTGCTAAGAAAAATAGCATCAACAGGTTTTTTTTAAAAGTGATTGGAAAATCAGGGGAAGAAAGGAGGAGAGAGGTTAGAAAAGAGGAATAGAAAGCAGCTGTGATATATACACACAACCACTGCCCATGATTGTAAACTGCATGAATTTCAATCATGTTCTAATAAAATAAAAAAGAAAAAATGTTGGTTAAAAATTTTTCCCAAGTACCTTCCAAAGGCAATGCAATAAGGTTGACTGACAACTGGTGGTCAGCTTGCAGTGCCCAGCTGAACTGAACCAGCATGGTGGTGTGTGGGCGGGAGACCCAGCTTAGGATTGTTGCTGGAAGCATAAGAGGCAGAACTGGAGAAGAAAAGATTTTAGGAGCTATTAGAAGCTGTAGAGGGGCTTCTGATTCTCTTGGAGGAGCTTGTCATACTGGCTTTCCTGAAGAACTTGGCTGTCATCATCAAAGGAGCTCAGGATCTTGTTGCTGAGAATGGCTATGGTTCACCTTGTGGGTGCTCTAGTCCTCTCACTTAGCAACACTTCCTGGCTCTGAATGGGGAGATAATGTACTCCTCAGTCTGCTGGAGAAGCTTGTCGCATCTGTTTTCCTGAAGGGAGCTCTCTGTTCTTATTGTCAGAGGAGCTTGGGACCTGTTACTGAGGATGATGGTAGTACTTTTCAGCAGAACTCTGGTTCTTTGAGCCTTACTTCCTGGCTCTAATGAAGATCCGTCAGACTGCTGACACTGATCCTTAATCTCACTGGCACAGACTTTCTAGTTTGATCCTTCCCAGTGCACATCCATGAAAACAAACCTACATGAGGCATTGCCTTGGGCTCTAGGCCTCTGGTTGGACTCTTGTGGCCCTTGTCATGGGCTCTAGGTAATCAGCTGAACACACGCAGGGCATTGCTTTGGGATCTAGGCCCTCAACTATATTCTTTTGGTCCTTAGTGCATGGACAGATTTCTTGTACTCTCTTTGCATATGACTCATTTGGTAAGTTTAAAAAATAATCCTACAAATTATGTGTCCTTTATTGTTTCCCTTGTAAAAGCCTAATCTTCAATAGGTGGACTATAGAAACGTTAGGATACATCTTCCTCCAGCTTATTTACAGGGTCTGGCCAGAGGAAACTCCAAGCTCTTTTGCAAAGTCAGAATGACCACAAAGGGTCAAGGGCTTGAACAAAAGTACAACTAAGACTTGTGAGATAGAATTTTCATAACTGCTTCAGGAAGTAGTAAAAATGGTGTGTTCAAAGCCACATAGAATATGTTCAGGAGGTTTAATGGCAATGTGCCTTTTACTTTAATAAAAATTTCAAAATTAATCATTTATCATACTTTTTATTTTACCTCATATCTAAAGGGAAATTCTTAAGAGTGAAAACAGCACAGTCATCTCCCTAAATCACCTTAAAAATAAAATTATTTTGCTGGATGATTTCAAGATTTCTCACTTGCTTGGCTTACATTCTTTATCTCATTATAACAATGTGTGCATCGTACTTCAAAGTCTTTGTTGTAGTGTTAAAGTGTTGATTCTTATCTTTTATTTTGCAAACTGATTAATTAGCATAGTAGAATCATAATGAGAATTAGTATATGAACATAAAATTTATTTTATATGTATATGCTGCTAATATTTATTAGTGCTGTTTATATTGTAAAATAAAACACTGCCTACAAATATTAAGCATTATATTTATATTATATCCGGGATTTGTTTAAATTTCACTATA
>NW_004524589.1:6506847-6514800 GCF_000260255.1 Octodon degus | reverse complement strand
AAAACAAGAAAAAATGCCATTATCTACACATTTGCAGCTACTACATAACATGAGAATCATTTCTGTGTTTCATCTCCATTGTTTTGTTCACAATGTAGCTTTAAAACAGTGGTTTGACAAAACTTAGGTTTCTCTCTTCTCACACAACGAAGAATAATAGATTCCTCTATTCCCCTTTGTTTAGTAATGCTCCTGATTTTCTTTTATGATTCTTCCTATGGTTTTTCTCATGTAGTAGTTAATAAGATTATCCAAAGATGATATTGTTACATCCCAGTTGAAAACACATTTTAGTGCCAGCCAAATAGCCCAGTGAATTAAAGCACCTGCAAGCAGGCACAGGGGCTACGGATTCCATCCCCAGGCTTGCTGTGTCTGCCTCGCCCCGGAGCACACTGATATTGAGAAGGCAATAGACACTGGAGGTGGCAGTTCACACCTGTAATCCCAGCTCTTGGGAGGTCGTAAACAGGAGGAATCAATATGAGTCCAGTCTAGTAGTGAGACCTTGAACACCCTGTAGATCCTTCTCTAAAATACAAAAACAAAACAAAACACCCACATTTTATTGCTTACTATCCTGGAAGAGAGAAAATAATTTTTAAAATTTATTTATTTATTTATTTGTATAGGGTCTCACTATATAGCTTAGACTCATAGTGAGCCTCCTGTCTCAGCTTTCCCAGCTCTGGGATTATAGTCATGTCCCACAGTGCCCAGTTTGGGGGCTGGCCATGTGTCTAGGGTTCCAGGACCATCACAGTATACATTTCCAGAGATCAAACTTGGATCCTTGAACTTGCCAGACCAGTACTTATGCCACCAAGGTATCTCCCCAGATCCATTTCTATAAAAAAATGATGATTTTCTCTGTTTATCACATCTTAATTTTCAAATAATAGATATCATGTTATACACAATAAATATGTGTTCCACATAATTTTATATTTTCATAAGTTAATATATGTTTGTCTAAAAATTTTCATTTCAACATTGAATTCCTCTTAAATATTCTTTGGCAATGTTAGTTGTTTGGAAATTTTTCTACTTCAGTAGTTTCATCTATCACGTTTATATAAATATTTCCTAATCAATATACAGTCCTGATCATTATTAGATACCAGTTCTGCATTTTAACTTCTAGTATTTTATGTACCTAAAATTTAAAACAAACAATCTTCTTTTTTATTCTATAAAATATGCCTTAAGCCAGGAGAGTCAATCAAACATGTGGTATTTGAGTTTGACATTGAATGTTTAGAAGGCTGGAGTAAAGTGGAAAAGAGACAAAAAGATGTTAAAGAACAGAAGAAATAAAAATTACAAGGATGAACAAGAGATGACTGGTAGTAAAATAATTGGATCTTCCCAAACAATTTTCCAATTTTATGTGACTAGATATTGGTGAGCCTCTTCTCAAAATGCCTGAGGATTTTTAGTGCTTAGAAAAATTTCTAGCTCTCTATTTCCTGCTTATTCATAAATGACAATCAATTATTTCCACAGTTGCCCTTTAGAATCTTCCTTGGTCTAGATAAAGACCAACCATCCTTTCCTTTCATTTCATCCCAAGATCATTCACTCCAAGGATACATTCAGCAAGAGATTAACCAAAGCAGTTTACTCTGTAAAAACAAACATTAAAGTTCTAGTTCTACAGAAATCCCTGATGTCAGGAGTAGAAACAGCATCTGGGTGTCTGTCTCTGGCCACATTTTCTATCAGATTTGATTATGTTACTGTGCTCTCTCTTGGGTCCTCGCTGTCTTTTTTCCCTTTTTCTTTTCTTGCTTCTTCCTGTCCTAGTTATTGGTCAGTGTAACAAACAAGATGCCCATCACACGAGGAATGGTCGAAAATGGTGTGTTATTTTTATACAATGAAGTATTACTCAGCTATAAAGAATGATAAAACATTTATATTTAAGTGAGTGCCACTTGAAGATATACTCATAAGTGAAATAAACCAGATGCACATGTGTAAATATCGTATAGTCTCTCTAGTATAAGAAGTCAAAAGAAGAAATACAAATAGAAAGGTATAACACAAAAGGAAAGTAAGAACTTGAGGATTGGACAATGAGGAGAGGGCAAGGAGAAAATCTAGGAAACAGGACAGGGGCATTTGTATGCACAAGATGGATAAGGTAATGATCCTGAGAAACATCAGCAGTTTTTTGAGACTAGCAGTTAATTGGTAGGATTCTCACCTTGACTATACATGCTGATACCTGTGAACCAAGCAACTGCACTGAAGATAGCAACATGTAATAGCAGGGTCATGCTTGGAATGCTGGTCATTCTGGCCTTCTAAATATGTATTACTTGTCATGACATTCTAATTATTACCATAGTGTGTCTCAGTAAATGTGTGTTTGTTTTTAAAGAGTAATAAAAAACACAAGGAAAAAATGTCACAGGACTGTCCTGCTACATGCTGTATATGGTTAGATTTTTAAATTTCTGTATAAAAATATGTAATTGTTTATTCATATTCTTTAAATATTTTTAATTTTTTAATTTTTTTCTCCATATTCTGTAGGGACTTAAAGTTTAAGATATCAATACTTGATGGAAAATACCTATTCCATGTTATGCCTAAGATGTTTGATATTCAGACAGTAAGGTTAAATCCAACTGCATATGTTGTAGGGTAATAATAAGCTTCTCTTCTGGAGGGTTAACAACCTCAGTTTTCAGACCAACGATTAGAGAAAAAGAAGGCCTGCAAGGACAGCCAACATTTTGACCCTAGCCTTTCAAGATCGGGGAAGACTCAGGACATAGGAGAACCTAAACTGCAACATCATGTAACTCAGTTGTGTCCCAAATTTTCTAATCAAGGAGATTATGGGGCCACAGAACAATGTGATTGATGGCGTAGAGTGCTCCTAAGGAGAGTCACATGGAGAGAAAACATTCTCTCAGCCTTTAACAGAGAGCAAATTAGTCAAGCAATGGCTGTGACTCATCTACAAGGGCTGACACTGACAAAGGATCTGCAAACTGTGGTACAAGGTTACAGGATAAATCCTGAGGGGACTTGACTGTCTTTATCAGACACAAAAGTTACATTTCTTGTTGTATAACTGTTGCTTTATCTTGTTCTTAACCATCCAGCAGAAAAGTATAAAAATGAGGTATATAAAGTAAAGCCATATTAACATGCTGAGCTGTGAAAGGCTCAAGTCAACAACTTCTGCAGATAACCCACTACTATTGTGTAGTGCTGGACTGTGTTAGATTGTTTTACTGAATCTACACACCTATAGTATTTAAATGCCAATGGACTACCCATCTCTGACAGGACTAAACAATAAACAGGGATACAAAGGAAGGACCATTTTGTATCTGTATATACAGAATAGTTAGGATAGATATACAGCTACTTTTGCTTAATTCAATAAGAAGAAAGATTTTTACTAATACTATTTAGACAGGATATCCTGTCTGCTTCTTGTATTATGGATAACCACTAAGAAGATAACAATGTACAATGTATTAATTATTGAAACTGCCCTTTTAATCAGTTTTAAAACTGTCTCATTGTTTTTATTTCTCAATGAAATAAAATAAAGTAAATGCTACAATACATGCATTTTAACTGTTTATGAATGGTTGCATAAGGATGCTTGATTTCCATCTATCCCTAAGGATATTCTTGCCATCTTAGTCTTCTTGAAGTCAATTCCAGATTCTGCAATTGGAAGAGTATCTGAGACATATTATTCCACATTCTAGTTCTCAATCTTGTTTTCTCTACATGTTCGCCAAACTTACATATTTTTATAGAGAAAAATGATAAACATAACTATTTAAACTGAATTTCAAAACAGGTTGATAGTACAGTTACAATATTTGGCACAATGTATATTTATGTCATCCTAGTAGCTTTCAGAGTAGAAGATATAGGCATGACATCTTGTCTATACAAAAAAAGGTTTGTACCTACAGTTTTATATCCAAATTATAATGCAAGCCACTTCAGTAACTTTCGTGACTCATTTTGTGTGTGTGTGTGTGTGTGTGTGTGTGTGTGTGTGTATCCTGACACAAATGCATGCTTCAACAGTATATGTTAGAAATCATGTAAACAAATTCATTTTGATGTTCAAAATTGTCCCACCAATTTTTTTTCCAAAAATAAGTCATAGCTGGAAAATAATCAGACTTAAAAAGTAGAGCTTAAACTCTAGCCCCAAGCATCTAATGCTCACCTTACTTTTCTTATTGAATAGCCACTGAGCAAAGGAAGACTAATATTGATTAAGGCAAGGGTAGAATCATTGGAGCTGACATTTCAATCTCTAGTTTTCAGGCATGATTATTTCTCAGAAGCATCTTGTTTTCAGGGAAAGAGGATAATTTTTTCAATTTTAAGCAAAAGAAAAAACCCTATAACAACTCGTAAAGTTACATCCTTATTGTTTTGATGGTGACAAATTACTGTTGTCTATATTTATGGAGTAGAAAGTGATTCTATATGTAAATACTTTTGAATGTTTGGATCAAACTCCGTAAAATATCCATCACCTCAGATACTTTACTATTTCGCTTGAGCAGCATCTTTTTTTGCCACTTTAAGTTCCTGAACACACCATTCTACTCTGTAAAAATCTACCTCTCATGAAGTGGTTTATAAATTATAACAGATTCTTGCAATGCCGTGATAATTGCTTTAAAGAAAATATACTTCAGATTTCTAGTGGAAGTTAAGAATATGAATTCACAGTTCAGAAAAACCTGGCCAGATTTTTCAGACAGAAATCTAAAATGTATGAAATATTTCCTATCACTATTGATGAATTACATTGCATGATCAATATTGTCTATGCCATATGTTGTTTTTGCACATAAATACAACCTATTACCAAAAAGCCTTACATCTGGAGTGTATTCCCTAGAGAGAAGAACCCTGCTAGGCAAGAATCCAGTAGGAAGATACTTATAGAGCACTATTGAAAATGCCCAAAAATGGGAAACTCTCATTAATACTGTCTGCTTCAAAGCCAGAAATAGAAATTCTAGAGATAATCATCTCAAAAATCTCCCATCTTAAAATTCAAGAACTGAAGTTGAGACAGTAACATCACACAGATGACAATTTATCAGTCATCTGGAATAGAAATCGAAACACACAGTTTCATTTTTACTGACAGGAATTTGTGTACTGATACTAAAAGACTCCCTTCAAAATTAACCTCTGAAGGTCAGTGACAAATAATAGTAAGGATCTTTATCAATAAGACTTTTAAAAGAGCAACGAAAACATGTGTCTGGGAATAGTACTTTCTTAGTACAAAAAATATAATTTTATGGCATTTTATTAAAACACACAAAACCATACTTTCATAGCATGCTTTCAAAATGTTCTAATATAAATATTTCATTATAAAATGTATGCAATTTTAATCACAACTTTTGGAAAGCATAAAAACATAAGCAATTCCTTTTGAGTCATCATAAGTCCTGTTGAGCAAGGATATCGTGGAGTATAATTTCTATTAAATTAACATTACATATGTAATCATTTCATTTAACAATGAACCCATTAGAGTTCTACCAAGGCTTTAAATATATTGTAAAATCCTTACATGCCATCAAATATCTGCAAAATATTATACGGATACTTGTACAGTAATTTATTAAATAGCCAAATTTCTCTTGTTCATGAAATCAGTAATTGGGGAGGCTCAGTGGGTGAGTAGGACCACCTGGGACCTGCTGGACCCTCATTCCAGAGAGCACGCAGGTCAGGAATGAGAGTGGGACCAGCTGTTGGTTTGCCAATTCCTCATTACATCCAGCACCCAGAACCTACATATATGTGGTACTTCCTCCATCAGACAGGCCAGTGTGGATATCTGAGGAAGAACTCACAGCAGAGAGGCTAGAGGCAAGGCCCACCCAGCTGATGCAGGAGCAGAACAATTTGCCAGAGTAGCACAGTGGGTTCACTTACAAGGGCTGCAGAGGAAGAAGTAGAACAAATTAGCCAGACTCAAACCTCAGCTGGACGAGTTTGAACTTGGTAATCCAGACTGGTGCTAAGGTAATAACTCTACCAAAGATAAACACCAAAGGTCAGAATATAGTGCTGTACAAAATGACAAAGACAGGAAGCAAAATGTATTCTCAGGCCCTGAGCCCACCCACATCAGATGCAGGAGACAATAGCATAGATATTTGAGGAAGAAATTGGAAATCACACACATGAAGTCTCTGAAATAATAGATCTGAAGAAACAACTGCAGAAAGATATAGAGGAAATCGGATCAGAAATACTTTCTGAAGTAAAGAAGGAAATAACTGTAATGAAAGAATTACTAAGTGCTTGTAAAGGAGACATGGATAAAATTAGAGGATAGAAAAATGATGGAATCCTTGAATGAGCAATATAGGAAATGAATAGAATGCATGAAGCAGATTCAAAGTGACATAAAAAAATTAAAACCTTAATCACAAGCTGGACAAAACTGTTTCAATGAAAGTGAAAATAGACTTTCAGACCTTAAAGACATTGTTTCAGCTATTGAAAAGATCTCTTAAAAACAACTAGGATGCAGGAAAAAAAATTCAACATCTGCAAGACGATGCAAAGATGAACAATGTAAGACTAATAGTAATCAATGAGAAAGAAGAAGTCAGTACAAATGATATAAAAAGAATATGGGCAGAAGTAACAGCAGAAAACTTCCCAAATATGGGGAAACAATCTGATATACAGTTAACTGAAGCATATAGAAATCCAAATAACATTAACCCAATTAAAAACACACCCAGATATATAATAGTAAAGATCCCAGAAATTCAGCACAGGAACAGTATTCTAAAAGCAGCTGGAGAGGAACAGATCACATTTAAAGGGAAACCAATCAAAATTAAGGCAGATTTCTTTTCACAAACCATGAAGTCAAGAAAAGCATGGAGGGCACAGGGGCTGGGGGCTCAATCCCCAGGCCTACATGCTGAGATGGCAATCGAGACTGGATGTGGTGTTGTATGCCTGTAATCCTAGCTCTTGGTAGGCTATAAGCTGGCAGATCACTATGAGTTCAATCTAGTAGTGAGACTCTGAACAGCCTGTAGACCCTTCCTTAAAATAAAAAAAAGAAGAAAAGAAGAAGAAGAAGAAGAAGAAGAAGAAGAAGAAGAAGAAGAAGAAGAAGAAGAAGAAGAAGAAGAAGAAGAAGAAGAAGAAGAAGCGCATGGAGGAAAGTACTTCAAGTCTTGCAAGAAAAGAAATTCCAATCCAGACTGCTATACCCTGTAAAACTCTCTTTCAAGTTTGCTGGAGAAGTGAAGTACTTCCATGACAAAGAACAACTGAAGAATTTCATGACGACAAAGCTAACCAACCGTACACACACTACTAAAAGATATTCTAGACATGGAGCAAAATGACCACAACTCCATAAATAAGAATGGAAAGAACCCACCAAATAGTGCAAACAATTAAACACAGAAGAAAAAGAGGTATAGAACAACAGTCCTTGATTTATTCTTTTGCATACAGCAGCAAAACATTCCCATCAGCATACTCTACAGATAGACTTCTCTCGCTGAGAAGGGTCATGATTCTGTCTGGGTCTACAGAGTGGATATCAAGGAAATAGCAGTAGCTCAGTCCCACAAGTGACACCTGGCCACAGTAAGCATCATGGGCACTGGTCACGTCCACCACACACTAGAACTTTGTGCGATATCCTAGCCCCAAACTGTTAGAAGTGCTGGTCATATATTTGCCATTCCAGTATTTTTGTTATGTTTTATTCTTAGCAATTCTTTACTATTGTAAAAACTATTTTTAGTTGATATTTTTGTATATGATAACCTAATCAAATACTATGTGAGTACTCTGAAGTGATTACAGAGTCGTACATATGACACACTACATTCTGGCCTCTTAGTTGGACTCACAATTAAATTTTAATATTTGAATATTATTTTGAAA
>NW_004524589.1:6504287-6506132 GCF_000260255.1 Octodon degus | reverse complement strand
TTTAATTTTGCTTTTCCATAGCTAATGTTTTTTCTATGTATGTGCTTCAATGATTTTTTTCTTTACTAGTAGTTTTGGACAATTTCATTTTTGTGTATTTTGGTATGATTTTATTCTTCCTTCGTATGCAAAAGGTACATTTTTCTTGGAAATGTGGTGCTATAATTTTAACTAAATTCAGAAATTTTAAATCTTTAAATATTTATTGCCTACTCCAGTCTACTTTGAGAATTCTAATTATATAAATAAAAATTTCTTGATTTTGGCACAGAGTGAACTATTATATGACCTATCTGTAAACTCTTCTTGTTTATTTTAAAGGATTTTTGTTATATTCATTTAAATTTGTAAACACTTTTTTACAATGTGCAATCTATTATTAATCTCATGTTATACAGTCATTTCAGAAATGTTTCTCGAAAATTCATTCTGTCTACATCTTATGTCTTTCACATTTCAATATTTGTCTACAATCTTTAATTTGCTACGTAATTATTATCAATTTTCCATAAAGTTAAAATGTGTTAAAAATAATTTGGAATTTGAACATCTCCTAATGTTCAAAGTTATTTCCAAGAATAAGTGCATATTTCTCTTATTTTCTCAGTGTATGTTGATAAAATTACTTTAACATAAGAATCTAAGTTGTATGTTTGAATTTTCATTAGTTTAACCTCTGTTAGTAAAATTAGACTTCGAATAAAAAAATATTTTTGAAATAGCTTTAGAAGTACTGAGCAGCTCTCTTTTAATTTATTTTTATTTTGATATTTTTTAATGTATTTGGTACAGGGCCTTACTATGAAATTCAGAGTCATGGGACTCTTGTTTTCAACGTGCCCAGTGTTGGAATTACAGGCATATGCCACCACTCCAGGTCTCTGTCACAGGCTCAGTGCACATGCGACCAGGGCTGGCAAGGTGCGATAGCTCTAAACTACACACACCTTGCTTGTTTTTATTTTGTAAAAAAAAAAAAATTCCCAATTTTATAAATGAAAAATAAACCAATTTTGGCACTGAGTTGGAACAAATTAAAATAAAGTGCAATTTTTTTGGCTATTTTGACATTAACGATAATAATATTTGCAGTATTATTTCCTTCTGATTTTTAATGGTTGACATTTGTGCTTGATTTCAGATTTATCACCTCAAGATTAATAAAAAAGTGAGTTTTGTTATTTTAGGCAGCTCAGTTGGCAATAATTTATTACCGGAGACTTTGAAAACTAGTACAATGCTTATTTGTTTATTCCTTGCTACTAAAACAAAAGGTCTTGAAAAGGAATACATATCATTAATTTATTAAATATCAATATTTTCTTTTTAAAAATGTATTTAGTACAGGGTGTACAGGGTCTTACTGCACATATCGGACTTGTAGTCATCCTTCTGTTTTACAGCCTTCCAAATCCTGGGCTTGCAGGTGGGTGCCACCCCCGGAGGCAGGGCCGACATGGCAGGCCTGGGATCAAACCCTGATGCCTAAGCAGGAGCTTTAATCCCCTGAGCTGTCTGGTCAGGTCTATATTAATATTTTCAAAATTTACATTTTTTTGAAAATGATTCTCCAGTACGTAACTATCAACTTTGTTTTTTCTTCTTTTAATAAATTACTATTTACAGGGCCGGCTAGATAGCTCACTGAACTAAGAGCCTGGTTAGGCAAGCTCAGGTACCAGGGTTAGATTTCCAGTCTTGCATCCAACACCAGCTCCATCCCCGACACTCGATGAGCCAGAAACTGAGTCCGGGTTGTGGTGGCATATATCATTTACTTCCAAAATCATTGATTTCAGACTTTTCCACTTATGTTATCATTTGTTATCTCTTATCTACTTAAGT
>NW_004524589.1:6499514-6503062 GCF_000260255.1 Octodon degus | reverse complement strand
GTGAACTTCTCTCCGGAACTCAAGAGCAAAAGTCCATAACATCCACAACCACTCCCCACCAAAAATGATGGATGCCCAAGACATCTGAAATTTCTAATACTATGATATGTCTTCGTAAGATAGAGTATGTATCACACTGAAAATTAAGTTGTATACTAAAACACTGACCACGAAGAAGACATTATTTTTGCCCTTCCAAGATTGCTTAAATGAATTTTATAAATGCAGATTAGATTGTCTCAAAAAATGTGTGAAGTAACTGGAAAACCATGTTGGAAATAAAGTGATCAATTTTCATCTTACAGGTTTGAGGAAAGCAATAGAGAAGATCTGATACTAGATTAAAACATGCTCTGATTTTTCTTAACGTTTAATAAAATGAGATCATAATGTATTTGTAAATAATTATTTGTGCATATATTTGAATTATCAATTATTTCTAATCATTAATTTACGAAATACAGCTAAGATACTGTGCAATACTATAATCTGATGAATATTCAAAAATATTTTAGGGAAATTATATTCAAGGTATTACTACAAAATCCAGATTATCTTGATCAAAATACCCAAAGGTATTCTAGGATTGAAAAGCAATAAAGCAAATCTTAATTTAAAGAACATCTAATATGTGATATAGAAAGAACAAGAGACAAGAGAATATAAATACAATTACCAAACAGATAAAGACAATTAGATACACTGACAATATAAATAGAGAAATTTAAACCACTATGGCTATTAGCAAATTTCCTTGGATAAGTGGCATCTATAAATGCTAGTGGGGATTTAAATCGCAGAAATTTATTTTTTGAGAATTTGTTCATCCTAGAGAAGCAAGTTCCTTAAACTGAAGGAAATATTTGTCTGTTAAATTATAGGAAGTAAATGACAGTAATGTATTTCCATAAAACCCTGCAGAGCAAAGGAAAAATTCAAGTTATGAATTTCAGTTAATACGGTACCAAGCAAAACTACAAATCTAGAGTTACCAAGAGACCGTTACTTTATGATTTTCTTGTATAAAATTATTTCATACTTGGGGCTAGCCAAATAGCTCAGGGCATTAAAGGGCCTGCTTAGGCAGATGCAGAGGCAGGCATTTAATCACTGGCGTGCGGTGCCAGTCCTGTCCTTAGGGTGTGCTGAGATGGCGATTGAGCCTGGGTGTGGTGAGACCCTGTAGACCCTATAGGCCCTTACTAAAATCTACAAAAATATATGCATATATAACAATATACAATAAAAATTCATAATGAAAAAATAATTGTAATATGTAAATTTTCACTGTAGTTTTTTCAAAGGTGACAACTTCTGCAATCATTTTGTTGGGAATTACTCTCATGAAAATTATCATTATGTTGTCTAGCTCTCAATTACCCTGAAGAGTGATGTCATGTAGATAAATTTCTCCTATACATTTCATTGATATTATGAATATTGGAATTATTGAAAAGTAACAATTTTAATAGATTTTTCTGGAATATGTTGTTAAAAATGTTGACCCACTTTCAGACAATGTCTTGTGTGGCCATTGTCTGCCTGTGTTGTGCATTAGTATATTTTATTAAGGCCAGCTGTGATGCTATGTAAAGGTATTGTACTACCTGATAGGGCATTTTGAACACAGCTGAGTTTAACGCCATATAGTGCAGCAGCCAGTGTTCCACAAGTGATCTGCCTGAGAAGTTTTCTGTCCAAAATATTACCACCAGATGGTGTTCATGCAACCGTATGCTGCAGGACGTAGATATACTCAATGACACAAGACCTTCTCCTTCCTTTAGTGCAGAAATTATGTGAGTTAATAAGTACTAGGGTAAAAGTACCCTATTACTTATTCCTTACTTTTGGAATTTGGTAGAATGATATACAATCAGTTCAAATATAAATCTGATAATTGTTCCTAATCTCAGCTACTTTATTTAGAGCAAACAAGATTTAAAATTAAAATGGTATAAGTAGATAAGATTTTGTGCTTTGTTAAACAGATACAACATTGTATCAGGATCTAAGTCCTTGGAAATTCAAACTCTCAATATTCAAAATTAGTACAGCACAGATAATAGTCAACCTAAAAATATTTAATTCTTTGAAACTTACCAATTTCCTTGACAAAGCTGTCTTTATTTTTTTTAAGAAAGTACAAAATAGTACTAAAACAAAAAAATTACAAGTGGTACAATATTTCACTTAACAAATAATGAATTTCAAAATGTTTGTTGTAATATATAGTGTTATCATCCAAACAATTATTCATATTATCTGATATATGTGTGTAAAATTGGAAAATAAAAGAAAGAAGTGTATAAGAAATTAAGAAAAAAAGTACAAACAATTGAGAAAAGGAGATGAAACAAATTATTATTTGTTCCTTTCCATAGACTAGCAGAAATGCAGAACACAGTTGTGCAAACCATCCTGCTTGCATACCTAGATATGTTTCTCCTACTCTCTTCCCTGTAACTCATTTTCAATAAGTTCTCCTTGTTCTCCTCAACACAGTCACTCTTTTATTTTGAATAAGTTCATTCCCTTTTGCCAGTATCTATTGTACTCTTCAGATTCCATTTTCTATATCAGATTCTCACTCTAAGGAGACAATACAATGTTTGTACATGCGGGTCTGATTTATGTCACTTAAGAGTATTTCTCTACCTGTATCCATTTACTGACAAAAGACTCAAATTTATCCTGTTTTATAGCTGAATAACACTCTATTGTGTAAAAATACCACATTTTTCTTATCCATTCTTCAGTTAATGGGCATCTGGGTTGTTTCCAGTATTTAGCTATGACACATTGCACTGCTGTAAACATGGGTGCACATAACTTGCTGTGCTATTAGGCTTTTAGTTCTGGAAAAATACCCAGGAGGGGATAGCTGGCTTGAATGGGATCCCCAATCCTAGCTTTAGAAGCATCTCCACTCTGATTTCCAGTGTTTCTACCAGTCTGCTCTCCCATCAACAGTGGGATAGGGTTCCTTTTTCACCAGTCCCTCTAGCATTGGTTACTGGCTAACTTCTTGATATTAGCTATTCTTTCTGGGTTGAGATGGAATCTCAGCGTTGTTTGAATTTTCATTCATTGAATGACCAATGATTTTGAACATTTTTTCATATATTTACTTGCCACTTGTATTTTTTCCCCTGAGAAGTGTGCGTTCATCTCAGATGCCCATTTATGGATTGGGTCTTTGAATTTGGAGGGCTGATTATTTTTAACTCTTCATATGTTCTACATAGAAAGCCTTTGTCTGAGAGACAGTCAGCTACAATTTTTTCCCAGCTTTTTGGTTTTCTCTTTACTCTGTTGGAGATTTACTTTGACGTTCAAAACCTTTTCAAAAAGATGAGATCCCAGTTGTTGATTCTTTGAAGTATTTCTGGTGCAATTTGATTTTTGTTCATAAACCCTCTACCTACCTCTATGTATTTAAGATTTCTACATACATTTTCCTCCAGAAGATTTATTGTTTCTGTTTTAATACTTAAATCTTTGATCCATTTTGAATGTAGTTTTGTGCCTGGTAATAATAATCACAG
>NW_004524589.1:6493789-6496652 GCF_000260255.1 Octodon degus | reverse complement strand
ACTTCCTATGCAAATTATGATGTAATGCTATTTCAACCCTTTATATTTGTGTTTATGAACTGTGGCGAATTTTGCTGACTATTAAATGCACACTTTGTCCCTAAGTTCTAGTTATATAAAGATTTAATAAAAATACAATTTCTATCTTAGATTTTTTCACATATCTGTGAAAATTTTCTAATCTACCTGTTTATATATTTTAATCTTTTTTATTTTTATTTTTATTAATTTTATTGAGAAAAAACAGCAATGAGTCAGTTTTAAAACAGGTTAGTAGGACAGTGACAGTATTCATACATTGCTTATCTTTGCCTTCATAGTAGATATTCAGAGTAGAAGATGCAGACATGATGTCTTGTCTAAACGCTACTAGTACAAATCTTTTTTCTTATTGAACTAAGAGAAAGTAGCTGTGTATCTATCCTATTTTGTATATACAGACTTTCATCTATTTTAATCTTAGTATATAATATTAAGAGAATAAAGATACAGACAATTAAAAGCTAAATTTATATGCATACTGTCTTCATATCGAGAAGCAGTAATCCTCCCATCGTGTTATGCTACTTCTGCTCTCATTTGCCTCAACTTCTGGTGGTAGCGGCTTTTTTCCGTTCTTTCCCCCCGTGTTATGATTACTTCAGGCAAACAGCAGCTCCACTAAAATAACCATCTATTTTCTTCTTTTGATTTCCTTTTCTTCACCATAGTGCAGTTCCTTTGATCCCTGAGAGGGAAAGACAATACTGTTTCTGAAACTAAGGTCATTCATTCTCTTCCCATTACATGACTTCTTTCATTTTATCTATAGTAATTACTTTTCACAATACCAAGGTGAGAAAGCGGGCAGGAAATGTTCATGCCTCTACCACATATCTATTCTTTCCGAAGCCTTCACTTATTCCTTGTAGACTCATATCACATTCTTTGACTTACTGTCAATGATTTCCTTACCACTGTCAGCTTTTAAAAAATTTATTTTGTTCAATATCAATATTGACAAAGAACTTCTAAACTGAGTTTTTAAGGTGACATTTGGGAGTGCACGTGCTTGATCATACATTGTGAATTATTTGGGGGAAGAAATACAGGCATACTGAAAAAATGATTTTCGTTTGTTCAGTTTTTATTACATACATAGAATTAAAACTTATTGCAAACAATTTGGAAATTGGATAATATTCCTTATTTTTCCCATAGTAACTCTAATTTCTGTTCTGTAAGGTATTCAAACTTCTTGTCATTACTGATATTTTCTCCTATGTCCTTTTCTTATCCTTTCTCAAATTAATATTGCTTCTATTTTTTTCTATTCCCCCTGAAAATTTGGTGCAGTCCATAAATTGTTCTCAGGATTAGTAAAAACCAGCAGACATTTTTAAGGGCTGAAAGAATTTGTGAAGTGATTAGATTATTTGTTTAGCATTTGTGTTGAATTTAGAAGTATAAATAAGCGAATTAGGAGACACAGTCATTTATTAAATCTTTTTCTCTGAAATATTCCATATTTGCCATCCAAATAATAGATGAGTCAAATAAACATCAGTAACACTTCAGAGTACATTGATGTTCCCAAACAGTGTAGCACCACATATATTGCCCAACTTTCCCAACCCATGTACCTTCCCCTCCTCCGATGTTATCTGGTGCCCCAGGCATTTCCCAAGGGTTCTACTGTGCTTCTTTGACAAGCTTGCACTGTCTGATGGTTGGCTTTGCTTTATTTCTGTTTTTGCCTAGAATTGGCTCCCTCTGCCTGTGTTCTCCCATAGTGACCTTCATGGTTGCTCATCTGGGACACCTACTGACATGAGTTGCTGGAAGCTGTGACATTGAAAATGCGATAAATATTCTGCTTTCTTCCTACATTCTAAGATGACAGAAGTTCATTCTGTCTGTTAGAAACTTGGGGATTCCTCCTTCTTCCTGTGATCTTCTTCATTTTAATGCTGTACGTCTGTGAAACAGCACTGTTTATATGCCAAAAATCTTACTTACCTCTGTGGAAGCTAGCATGTTTCGATTTTTCTGTGGCTGATTAGTCAAAATGCTCAAGCAGCAGTCTGTATGTCTACCTAAATTACTCTATACTTGTGCCCTGCATCAAGTGTCTTACATAGATGGCCCAAAGTCTGTCCCAAGTAAAGGCAGTTAAAAGTTAAAAATGATGAAAGAAAAGCACATTTTATGTTCACTTCACTGTTGGTAAGAACCTAAACCACTATGGAAATCAGTGTGGCGATTCCTCATAAATCTGAATCTAAAATTCAATTTAACCTAACTATTGCCCTTCTAACCATCATTTTGAAAGAGTTAAAGATATCCTATTACATGAACACCATATTTATTCAGCAAAATTAAAGCAATGGTAAATTTTCATTAACAGATGAATGAACAAAGAAATTTAGCTCTTATACACAATAATGTACTGTCTGCTATAAAGATAAACTGAAGTAATTTTTAGAAAACATGGATGAAACTTGAGAATATAATGATAAGAAAAATAAATCAGATACACAAAGTAAAGTACCACATGGTTTCTTTTGAGAAAATCTAAGTATAAATAAGGAACAAAATTAACGATGGATAATAAGAATTAGAGATACAGCTCTTTCTTAGAGAGGAAGGGGAACTAGAGATAGAAGAAAGAGAATAAAAAGGGAAGGATAAGGGATGGATAGAGAAATTTACAGGTGCCAAGTACATGTACCAACTCCACATCAATATTATTGCTTTCATTTTTTCCAAAAAGGAAGAACCTGTAAACTTGGATTAACAGAGAAAGTGATTGATAAAAATGCCTTAAAATATAGCAAGTATTTTACAACAGGAAAATGGAAAGATAGATTCGGGGAATTAGAGG
>NW_004524589.1:6486932-6489111 GCF_000260255.1 Octodon degus | reverse complement strand
ATATTCTAACACACGGACACTTAAATAAATGTAAAGGAATTCAAATTATCCCATGCATGCTATCTGATCATAGTGCAATAAAACTGGAAATTATTGATAAGAGAAACTACAAAGACACCATAAACACGTGAAAATTAAATAATAACCTCCTAAACTTCCAGTGGATCATAGATGAAATTAAAGAAAAATTAAAAGCAAATAGTTACAATCAAATGAAAATGCAGATAGAACTTATTGAAATCTGTGGAATGCAATGAAAGCTGTCTTAAGAGGAAATTAATAGTAGTAAAATCACCCATTATGAAAATAGAACAAGACCTAATAAATGATCTTATGCTGCACTTCAAACTCCTAGAAGAAGAGCAATCAAGCCCAAAGTCCATGAAAGCAGGAAATTATAAAGATTAGAGCAGAAATTAATGCATTGGGGAGGAAGAAAACAATACAAAGAACAAATGAATCAAAGAGCTAGTTCTTTAAAAGAATTAATAAAATTGATAAACCCCTAGCCATCCTAATCAAAAAAGAAAAAAAAAAAACAAAAAAACAAAATTCATGCAATTAATAATGAAAAGGGAAAAATCACTACAAAACCTACAGAAATTCAGAAGATCATCAATATCCACTTCCAAAATTTTTAGTCTCACAGGATGAAAAACACAGAGGAAACAGCAGTTTTCTAGATACATGTGAAATGCCAAAGCTGAGTCGAGAAGATATATAAGCTCTGAATAACCCAATAATGAGAAACAAAATTGAAAATGTAATAAAATCCTTACCAACAAAGAAAAGCCCAGGTCCCGATAGAGCAAAAGCAGAATTCCATAAGAAATTTAGAGAAGATTTAAAACCCACTTTTCTCAAACTCTTCAATGAAATTGAAAGGAAATAAATTCTCTTAAATACATTCCTGGAGGCAATTATTACTCTGATTCTTGAACAAGAGAAAGATCCAATTAAAAAAATAAACAACAAAAATAAAACAACAGGTCAGTCTCTCTAGTGAATATAGATGAAAAATCCTCAATGAAATACTAGCAAACAGCATGCAGCAAATCATCAAGAAGTTTACATATCTGAAACCTGTGGAATGAAATAAAACCTGTCCTAAGAGGAAATTTATAGTGGTAGAATCACACATTAGGAAAACAGAACAAATGGGATTCATTCCAGAAATTCAAGGATGGTTCAAAGTACACAAATCCATTAATACAATATACCACATCAATGGAACCAAGAACAAAAACCATATGATCATCTCAATCAATGCAGAAAAACCTTTTGACAAAGTCCAGCATTCATTCATGATAAAAACTCTACAGAAAATCAGAAGAGATGGTCTATATCACAACATGATAAAAACCATCTACGAGAAACTAACAGCCATCTTCATACTAAATGGGTAAAAACTGAAGGACTTCACTTTAAAATCAGGAACAAGACAAGGATGTCCCCGTATCTCCACTGCTATTCAATATAGTTCTGGAAACATTAACCTGAGCAATTAGACAAGAGAGAGAAATAAAAGAATAAGGATTGGAAAAGAAGAAGTGAAATTATGAATTGCCAATGACATGATTCCCTACATGAAGGAACCCAAGAATTTCACCAAGGGTCTTGAAAATTTAGTGACCAAATTCAGCAATGTAGCAGGATACAAAGTCAATACCCAAAGGTCAGTAGCATCTTTGTATAAAAAGGATGATCACACTGAGAGAGAAATTAGGGAAACCGTGTCTTTTATAATAACATCCAAATAAATGAAATACTTAGGAATTAAACTCAGAAAGGACATAACAAATTTACACAGTGAAAATTATGGTACTGTGAGAAATGAGACTGAAGAGCATTTGAGAAAATGGGAAAATATTCCATGTTCCTGGATAGGAAAAGCAAACACTGTGAAAATTGGCATACTCCCTAAATTGTTATACAGACTCAATGCAATCTCAATTAAGATACCATTAGTATACCTCACAGAGCTAGAGAAAAACTTTCCTCAAATGCACTTGGAACCAGAAGAGATCCAGAATATCAAAAACAATCCTTGGAAAAAAGGAAAGGCAGGAGGTATCATAATCCTTGACATGAAATTGTAGCATAAAGTTATTGTGATAAAATGAGCATGGTACTGCCTAGAGAAAGTGTAGGGAGCTGCGTGTAGCTGCGCCCTAAGATG
>NW_004524589.1:6470644-6486832 GCF_000260255.1 Octodon degus | reverse complement strand
CGAGTATGTGAAAGTGAAACTGGAAGTGCAGCGGAGGCCCTCAAATTTGGAGCAGCTGGGAATGTGGAAATCCCAAGAAAATTCATGAGAATTGAGCAAAACCAGTTTGAGCAAAGACTATGCAAAGTACAAGCACGAGCACTGGGTTGGATCTGCAAATACTGCACAGTGATCGGTAGCACCACCCATGTCACTGGCATGGATTCACCCATGTCCTCTCAAGATCACTCTGCACATTAGCTGGTCTTGGGGTGCAGGCAATGAGGCACAGGATTTATTCTTTGTCTTGTTAGGTTTGTGTATTCCTCTAGTCCTATTGGTTTTTCTCGCCCTGTTCCTACCTTTTGGAATAGGAATATTTAATATGTATCATTGTATCTTGTCAGAGTTTAACTTTCATTTTGATTTTTATAAATATTCACAGGTACGAGGCATTATTCAAAATCAACAGACAAAATCAATAGCCTTCCCAATCTACAAATAAGGAACACACAAAGAAATAATCTCATTTACAGTAGTTTAAAAACAAATTAAGTATCTAGGAATGAAGCCAACCCAAGAGATAAAATACCTCTATTGCTAAAACTGTAGTACTCTGCAAAAAGTGATTAATAATGGTCTTAGAAATTGGAAGAAAAAATTTTGTGTTCTCAGAAAAAAATTCACCTAAATAGATTTGCTACAAAAAGATATATAGATTTAATACATTTTTTATCAAAATATAAGTGGCATTGTTCACAGAACTAGCAAAAAAATTCTTGAAATATATGTTGATCCAGGAGCAACCAGAATAACCCATGCATATGGAGCAAAATGGGAGTTGTTATAATCATAGTTTTAAAGCTATACTTGAAAGTTTCATAAATATCTGATGCAAAAAATAACAAACTGACCAGTGAAAATAGAACTGAAGACATAGTAACAACCATATGCATTTGAAATCTCCTGAGCTTTACAGCAGCCAAAAACACACTGGAGGAATCATGGTCTTTTTAGCAAATGGTGCTCTGAAAACTGGATATCCACATACAGAGGAATAATCTAACTTGTACCTCTCATTTTACTCTGAAGTAAAATCAGAATTGATCAGAAACCTCAATATAAAGATTGAAACACTGAATCTGCTGGAAAATAAAATAGATAAAAGACTTGTACACATAGGCATAGGAAAAGACTTCCTGAACAGAACCTTAATTTGACAAAACGTAATTTTAACAGTCAATAAAAAGAAATATCTAAAAGCCTTTTGCAAAACAAAGAAAATTGAATATAAAATGACAATTAATAAAATGGAAATTTTTGTCTGTTCCTCATCTAATATAGGACTAATATTTAGAATATAAACAGAATTCAAAAAATTAGTACCCCCAAAACAAAACATCCTTTCAAAAAATGGGCAAACAAAATGAAGATACTTTAGAAGAGAAGTACAAATGGCCAATAAGTCATACTAAAGTGTTCTACATCTTTACAAATTAGAGGAATGCAAATTAAAGCAAACTGAGAATCCATCTTATGCCATTAAGAATGTCTATTATTACGGACTTATAACTACTGAACGCTGAGAGTGTTGGGAAAGAAAGGAGTCTTGCTTCCTTGCTGCCTGGATATCAATGTGGAGATTCCTAATGAAATTAAAATTAGAAATTCCACTTCATTCATTGATTCATTCTCTCAATAGCCTATGAAACTCAGTATTTTTTATTGTATTCATATTTTCTTGCGATCTTATTAAAATGTTTTAAGTTTCCTTTTTATACATAGTTCACAGATCAACACCAATATATCACAATCATACAAGAGAAGATGCTGAATAACTCAATGATCAGGTAATATTTTAACATTTGTCCTTCTCCTATTCCCAATAAATTTACTTGGATCATAAATGTGTTAAATCATAAGAGTATCTTACCTATCTAATAAATCACTTTCAGATTCTACAATCTTGGGTTACTTTCCAGTGATTGCGGCAATAATTACTTCTATGAAATAATATGTAATTAATTTACGAAATTATTTTGTTTTTTAAATTAGGATTTTTTTCAATGTTCTACATTATGGTAGCTTGGTAATTTCAAATTAATTCATATTTTTAAAGACTGACTGGAATGCAGTCTGGAGAAGAAGACTTTGGAATTAAAAAGAGAAAAGGAAACATTAAAAGATTTTCCAAAAGGAAGCTAATTATTTACATACAGCACTTACATTTTAAGAAACAAAATTCTTCTTGTTCTGTATTTTAATTATTACCAATGTTTCCCCTGCACAATGCAATTTAGTGAAGGATTTATGGTCCTGTTAGATACCATTGAACAATGTTAAAGTCAGTGATTCATGGAAGACATAAGAACAATAAGGCAGCCTGCTGCTATGGTTTGGGTAGGGTATGAGTACATCCCCCAAAGATCTCATGTATTTTAAAATACTATTGTAATATTTTAATAGAATAGAGGCTTTGTCAAATTATAGTGTTAGATGTGCGGCCTTTTCTGGGCCATTCAGATAAGGTAATGCAAGCAGGACAGGCTCCTATGGCTGAACACTGGTAGGAAAATGTCCAAGGGACCTTTACACATCTCCTCTTGGGAGATAGAATTGCCTGCAGCACTGCAACGTTCTGGCAGCCGTGAGCCATAACTAGGGTACAGCTCTTCCACCTTGGACCTTACAGCCACCAGTGAAGTAAAACTTTTCCTTTATAATTGTATATATTGTGTGATGCTTCTAATTTTGGACATAGTAATGAAAAACAGGTTAAGAGGTCTGCCATTTGTCAGTGCTGTCTTGCAAGACACTTCTGTAATATGTACACAATAAATACATGGCAAATCTCAAAAAGTCATTACACATATGTTGTTCTCAGTGAGAATTCTCCTAATTTTCACAGATTCTTGGTATTGTGCATCACCACAGAAACTGGACAGCTAACTAAAAATTTAGTCTGTAAGCTGAAAATGATGATGACAGACATGAGGTGCAGAATTAGAGAAAACTTGCTATTTACATAAAAAGGAGCAGAGTAAGTCCCCCACATTGGCCTGAAAATGACTTGTGTGTATAGGATAGGGGAACTCACTCTGTTTACTTTTCTTTTGCTTTTTTCTTTTCTTTTCTTCTTTTTTTAAATTTTTCCTCTTAATTCTGGCTAAGGATTGGGTTAGTCATGATGCTTCTTTTTGCAAACAAGTAATTGAGATGTTTAATATTGTACTAAAATAAAGGAATAAGCACCATTTTTCTAGTACACCTGTAGGTGGGCAAAAATGAAGAATAGTTGGTAAGATTTCAAAACGGTTAGCAGCAAAAGTTACTCACTGAGTTGGCTTCTGCTGCAATCTTTTTGTACACATTTTTCTCTATGTATGGTATATGTTATTAACCCTCTATTTTTTATTAACTTACTAAATATTTCAATCTTTTTATATCTGCTTTAATTAAATTTTTTCATTGTGTAGATAAAGCAATTTGTTAGTGTCTTGGTTACTTTCTCTTACTGCTGAGACAAAAAAACATGACCCCCAAAATTAAGGAAGGAAACCTTTATTTCACTCACAGTTTATGGAGATTTCAGTCTGTCTTCAGCTGCCTCCAAAGCAGTATGACATGACAAAGGGGCAGCAGTTCAGAGCAGAAGAAGACTGCAAAGGCAGCATAAGCAAAAGAGCAGAAAAACAAGTCTCTTTTCCTCCTTTATACTGTAAGCAGAGCACCACTCCCTATGGTCGGTGTAGAAATCACACCACCGCCTGTCCTCCTGTGCATAGGATGAAGATGTTTACAAAGTGAGATTGATGGCTCCCTTCTTAGTTGCTTAGTTAAACTTCTAAATACTTTCAGTTGACACAAGGATTCAATCATTACAGTCCACTGCATTTCAAGATGGCAACAAGTATTATGTCTGTCAACATTGCGTTATATTACAACCATAACATTCTGATTGGTCTACCAAAGACCCATATACATTGCTTTATACAAAAGGCATCAGTCCATCTGCAAGACCTCCCAACATCCTAACAGTTTCAATATTGCTAAAAAGTCCAAATCCTTAGTCTCCTCCAAGATCTAAGGCAAGCTCTTAGTTGCAAGCCTCCGTACAAATGAAAAGTTAGACATTTCCAACATTCAGTGACACACAATAAATATTTTCATTCCAAAAATTACAAATAGGAATGCAAAGGAATGGGACCAAAGGACGTTCACAATCCAGGAGGGCAAATGTTAAGTCCTGTAGTTCCACATCCAGGGTCTGAAACAATCTGTTACAAGTTGTGCACTCCAAAGGGTTTGAGAGTAACTCTACTTCCATGACACTTTCAGGGGTAAGAGCGCCCACAGCTTCTCTCTTAGCCTTCCTTGCTCCCTCCTCACAGCTTTCCTTAGATTACCCACATTCCTGGCTTTTCCAAACTTCTGCAATCTACACTGCACATTCAGTTTCACACTCTGCCTCCTCAGGTGCACACTACCTGCCCTCTCAGGACTTCTGAAATTGAGGTTGGGAGCCTTTGTAATCCCACAACTCTTGAATTCTGCATGTACCTAAAGGCGGCATCCTGTGGATGATGCCAGTGCCCACTGCCAGCTGGAGCAGTAGCCAGGCCATCTAATCTGGATCTACCTGGATTTCCAGGCACTGCAAATCCAATTCTGAGGAACAAAGTTTCCATGCTGTTGCCATTCTGGAACATGTTGTTTTATACCTAAATTCTCAAAACAAAATACTTCACTTCAATTGTTTGAAGGCTACAAGGGTGGTGTCTTCCTGCTTCTAGTAATTCCTCCACGCCATCTTTTCTAGTCTCCTATTCCTTCTCAGCAATCAAGATTTCCTCTGCTCTATCTTTGCAGTCCACAACTTTACTGGAGCTTCCTTTCTGGTCAAATTCATGTTTTAATTCAACCTGATGGGCTCTTTGCTCTTGATTTCCAACATTGATATGGCTTAAATCTCTAACAATAGACATGCTGCTGCCTCAATGATAGACTGTTTTGAAATTACTTCTGCCTGACTAATGAGTCTTCCATCCTTAATTTCAGTGTCAGGAAAAATTCTGGATATCAGCAAAATGCAGACAATCTATCTATCAATCCATAACATCAGCTGAAGTCCAAAAGCCAATGCCATCCTTTTTCTAGCAATGATCCCCCAAGCCAGGGCTTTATTGGTTTTCTGAGCTTTGACTAGAATCTGTCATACAGAACAGCTTAGGGCTTTCCAATGCTAGTCTTTCAGGCAATATCTCTGGGTCTTTCCAAACTCTTCCCACAAACCATTTTCATAGTCTTTTGAACCACATTTTCAGGAATAGATACAGCAACGATGCCACTTCTCTGGTACTAAGTTCTGTCATAGTTAATTTTCTCTCATTGCTGAGACAAAATACCTGACAAACAAAATTAAGGAGTGAAAGATTTATTTAGCTCACAGTTTTTTTTTTAAAGTTTTCTTCATTTGTGTATTTGGTACAGGGTCTCACTATGCAGAAAAGACTCGTGGTGATCCTCCTGTTTTCAACCTCCCCAGAGCTTGGATTACAGGCTTATGCCACCATGCCAGGACTTGTTCCCTGGCTTGGGGTACCCAGAGCCAGGGCCTGCATGGCATGCGGTATGGGATAGAATCCTGGTCAATGTGCTTTGTCCACTGAGGTATCTCACCAGCCCCAGCTCACAGTTTTTAGAGGTCTCAATTTGTAATTAGCTGGCTCCAAGGAAGGATTCCACAGAACAGGAGCAAAAGTTCAGGCCAACAGAAGACAGTAAAAACAGGAACAAAGGGCAAGCTCTTTCCTTCACTCATATTGTACATAGGCTATCAGCCCCCAATTAAACAATCCATATTCTCTCTTGCATATGAAGATAGTTACAAAGTAAGAATCCTGGCTGTCTGCTGAGTTTCTTAATTAAACCTCTAAACTTCTCAAATTCACACAGTGTATCAACCATTGTAGTCAGCACCCTTATTTTAAACAACAATTAGTGTTCTGTAAATTGTATCCTTATGCTATGTTAAAAGTTATTTTAGTATAATTTTTACCAGATATAATATCCTTGGAAAACATATTTAGAGTATAAAATTTATTATTACATAGAGAACTTAAATGATGGAGAATGAAATTAAATTTATTGAAACATGGGCCAAGTACAGAGAGGTTAGCATATAACTTATTACAATAGCAAGTGGAGAAGCAACCTAAGTAATATGTGTATATAACAAAAATGAACATTGTTTCATGGTTTATATTGTAAAGTAGGACATCTTAATTTTTTTTATTTTTATGGAGTGTAGAATGTGTGACATTCATGAAATACAAATGACAGAAGAAGGATGATGTCTACTTCTGTACATTGATGTGTTTCAATTATACTTGATACATTTTTAAGTGGAAAATATACATTTATGGCAAGATACAT
Source organism: Octodon degus (assembly GCF_000260255.1). Classification (NCBI taxonomy): domain Eukaryota; kingdom Metazoa; phylum Chordata; class Mammalia; order Rodentia; family Octodontidae; genus Octodon; species Octodon degus. Next base: position 6,480,418 of record NW_004524589.1, on the reverse strand, counting down.
AATACATCATGCATGACTGAAATGAGATTCATGAAGAATGGAAGAAATGGAAATACTGTATTGTCAAGGAAACATATACTGAAAGAACAAAATCAGCTACAGGACCATACAGCTATGACTTCTCTTAGTTCTGTGATTTGTCCATAGTTCCCTTATATATTAACTTTAAAAATTTTAAGCATTTGATGTAAGAATTACAGATATATTTAGACATTTCAATCTGTTTATCTGGTTGTTCTAACAGATATATAAAAAACAATAATAATATCAGATAATATAAAGAACTATAAGTACAGTAAGATGTTAAAAACATCATGCTAAGAAACAAAAGCCAGACACAGAAGATTAATATTGTATGATATTATTCCTATGAAATTTTCTTTAAAAATCAATGAGATTATGGGAAAAAAAAAACATTTCACTAGCTTTTATGAAAGAGATTTGACCAAAGCTGAAAATGGATAGTCAGAAATCAGCGATCATTCTAATATAAAAATGAATTAAAAATAAAAATTCATCTAATATATAAATTAATTATTATTAATTCTACTAATATATAAATTAATTAATTATTATTAATTATTAACTATTCCCATGAGTGTAGTGGTTGAATTTTAGAGTGTAGGTATTTGCTTCGGCTATGGGACTACAACATAACCCATTGGATACCATGGCAATCTATGGTAATCTAAGCTCACATTTTGAGCTTTGGTCACAAGACACATGGAGCCCCACTGACAGCTACCACTTGGCCTCACCCTTCTCGTTCTAACACTTGCATTTCAGACACCTGGTGCATCTTGAGGATCATCAGACAACTGACTACGCTGGGTCTTTGTAGCTGATTTGCTCTTAACTCTTGCAGAGTGGTTGTTTCTACAAATAGCTGCCTGACATACATGAGCTACACTTAGAGCAGGAGATTTTTAAGCTTCCATTCCTCTTAATGCTTGTTCTCTCCTTTCTCTGTCTTCATAGAAAATATTATCTTATAAAACGTACACTTTTGTTGGCTTAGCCTCTATCTCTTTCACTTACCATGTATATTTCATGAGTATAGTTGGCTTAAAGACTAAATATATGCTATATTAACTATTTCACCATGAATTTTGAAAAGCTAGTCTTATTTTATCTTTTATGATTCCTCACCTCTAAGTTTACTTTAGCATTACTTGTTTATATATTATCCTATAAATTCTAAATTTCTGTACTTTGATAGCTTCTTAACAACAAATTCATAGTTTACATTCTTTTGATGTAGTTGTCTTATCTTATAATATGTGCTTCATGTAAATTTTGGTACTTGTAATTGTGAGCTGTAGTTTCATTTCTATAGATACTTTTATTCCATGAACAATTTATGAATTGTAAATTTTATTGCTAGTATATTTTCTTACACATATTTTTTTGAAAATTCTGATTTTTGAAGCTAGTAAGACAACAGGACAAAAAAGCGACTCAGACATTTTTGTAGTATAGAATTATGGCATTGATAGAAGGCACTAGGGCTTCGTTGTGGATTCACCTGCCTAGGATGATCCTGAAAATCACATATTCCACAGCCAGAGAAGAGCCAAAGTGGAAGTTTGGTCAGGTGTTTATATTATTGTGCTATCATTTCTGGACTTTAAAATCCTTGGTTTAGAAACAAGAATAAAAGTATATTAAGAAATACTTAAGACATAAAATAAAAATGTTAGTAAAGATGAGTCTAATGAAAATTTAAGAATATAAAGATAATCTATTACACCCTACCATTGCTTCTGAAAATTCTTGGGCTGCTAAACTATTCAGTGAATATCAGAATCTCACCAACAAAGAAGATACCTCTTATTAAAAAAATTCATTAAAGTATTTCATATGTAAAATGTTTTTTAATTGACTAAAATTTTGTCAGATTTTGTCTTTGAAAGGAAGCTGTTGGCAAACAGAACCATTCTTGACCTGAAATATTACTGTATATGAGATATGATCAACCTAAAATATGCTACTTATATTACTCAACACAGTATCTCATCATCACATAGGTGGTAAAAATGTATATATAAGTGAAACTGTTCATATATTCATATAGACAGAGCACACACATATAATTGCATATGTATTTCCTGTTGTATATGCATATACATTGTATAGTATGCATATATCTAACATCACATATGTGGTAAAAATGTATATATAAGTATATCTGTTCATGTATTCATATAGGATCTCACCAACAAAGACAGAGCATACATATATAATTGCATATATATTTCCTGTTGTATATGCATATACATTGCATAGTATGCATTTATATGTGAAATATATATATATATGTATTTCACGTACTACATAAAATTGGTTTTTAATAATAATATTATTTTTTAACTTCCTCCTGTTGTGCATAAGTGCATCAGATGAATAATTTTGGGGGTTACTAGAAAAATAGTGTTCCCTAGGGGGCCAAAAAGAGAGCTTGGTGGACTAAAGTTCCAGCTTAAGCAAGCTTAGGCAAGCACAGTAACTGTGGTTTGATCTGCCCCTGGGTGGATTGAGCTGGCCACAGGGGGAAAGAAAAAAAGAAAAGGAAATTACTATGTTTCCTAAATATAATAATCTTCTGATTTTATTTAAAACTCTTATTTTAAATTCTACTTTAAATAACTATTCATGATTATGATTGATTTTCTAAATTGCTTTTCTTTACATGTATCAATTATACATATTTAATTGTCAATAAAGTACTAACCTTATTACCTTTGTTATTTGCTTTATTGAACTGTCTTTCAGCCACATTTTGTAAAAAATACTTGAAACAGATTGTGTTCTATTCTGCTATGCTTCCAGCAGATGTCTAATTAATTGAAATTTCTAATAGTTGAGCCAATTTTGTTACTTTCCTAGAAATATAGAAAGATTATAATCATATGTATTTTCTGTTTGACATACGCCATGACTTCTTATAAAAATGGTATGCATGGATTTTTCCAAGTTCCATGCAGTAATTATTTAATAATACTTACATTCTGCTACAACATTTAGTTGAGTCAACTAAGATTCACGTAGGACAGATGTGGTACAAATCTAATGGATCACCTAAAATTATAAAAAAGAAAAGAGACAAAACACAAATGATTGTATAAAAATGCAGCAAATATCTATATATGTTGAAATTTAAAAGTTTCTAGCTTTAACTTGAGTATAGATATAAAAATAATTTTCCTCAATTTTTTTTTTTTTTCAAAACCAGGGATTGAACTCAGGCCCTTTTGCTTGCCAGGGAAGCACTTATTCCACTGAGCCACCTCCCCGGCCCCTTCCTCAATTTTTAAATATAGTTTTCTCAGGCCAGGGGATAGCTCAGCAGAATAAGTGCCTGCCTGGTAAGCATAAGGTCCTGAGTTCAATTCTCTCGATACAGCAAAAATAAATGGATAAATAAATGAAAATAAATAAATATAGTTTTCTCATGTATTTGTACAGAATAAAAATTTAATAGATTTTTAGATTATTTTATAACAGAAATCAAGTTAAATTTGTCCAATTTATACATGAAAATATGTAATATAATTTTAGAATTTATAGCACATTTTCAGGTAAATTTTTTTTTCCTTCAAACTCCAAATGTGGAACTGGTGAGATAGCTCAACTGACTAAAGGGCTTGCTTAGGAAAGCACAGGGATTGGGATTTGATCCCTGGAACCACATTCCGTGTGGCCTGGCTCCTGGAGCACGCTGAGTCAGCCCCTGAGTCCAGGTATGGTGGAGCATACTTATAATCCCAGCACTGGGGAGGCTGAAAACAGGAGAATCACTATGAGTCCAAGCTGCCTAGCAAGACCCTGTACTAAGTACATTAAAAAAACCTTCCAAACGTGTGTTCTCAATTTATATTTTTCTTCATATAAATTTTAGCTTTATGTTTAGATCTCCATAATGTTTTCCTGTTTTAATGTTACTGCCTGAATATTGTGTTCTCCTTCTCTCAAATTCATGTGTTCAAATTCTACTGTCTGCACTTTTTACCAGTTGAAACCCTTAGGAGATAACAAGGATTAAAGAGGTCATGAAAACAAGCTTCATGAGTGGGATTTGTGCCCTCATAAAAATTTCAAGAGCTCTGCTTATCTCTTGTATCTACCAAGTGTAGAGCTCCCTCATAAGACATTCATGAAAAGAACACCCAGATCTCAGACTTTCACATACCAGAGCCTCATGAAATTGTAATTTAAGTTTTGTAAGTCATCCAGTCTTCAATGCACACTGTTATATCAGCCTCAATATGTAATGCACCAAATAAAGAATAACAACCATGCATTTTCTTGATTTTCTACTACTACCAGTTACACTAAGATAATTTATGCAGAACAAAGCTGTATGTGAGCTCACAGCTTTGGAGATTTTAATCCATGGCAACTGAACCTGATTCCTTTTGGAATGTTATCAAGAGAGCAAATGGGGTTTGGGGAGTGCATGAAGGAAAAAAGTATGTTCTCCTCTCTTGAAAATAAAGAACAGAAGAAAATAAAGAAGGGATGGATATCCTACCACCCAGGAGGTAGACCCCATCAACCTAATACTTTCCACTTGCCCCTACCCCTCAAAGGTCGAGCACCCAATAACACCCAACTGAGAAATACACCTTTAATGCATGGATCTTTCATAGCCTTTGAAGATCAAAGTGTTAGAATGTTGGTTATTTTCTTTACAAAGTCATGCTAACTTTCCATTCAGCACCATACCCAGTGTTTAAGCAATGTGATAGTACAAGCTATACCTTTAAAAATTAAAACTCATTTTTACAACCCTTGAGTCTATATTGGTCTTGTTAATTTGTTTACTTATAAGTAGAATGTGTATGAGGTAAATGTGTAAAACCTTTGATTCTACATCTCCAAATATCTTACAATATCTATGTACTGTATTTGTTAGGCACCTATATATCTCATGAAGAGAAACTAACCTAAATTTATAGGAAATAAGAAGACTTGTAGAAGAACCCATTTGTCACAGTAAAGGACACACTAGAGCAGTCTCCAAATGACCAACCCTCCAATCCATGAAACACATATATACAAATTAACATATTTACTCACCTGTTCCACAGTGAGTTTTAGACACAAGTCTAGCCACAACTGACAGTCCACCCAAATAGCACACACACAATAATGAACAATAAAAAAAGGTGTTTTCAAGCTCCTGATAGAGGTGTGTTTTGTTGTTTATTGACATTTCTTGAATCTATTGCACAGCTTGGTGAAAATAGTTAATAATAATATACTGTGCATTTTACTATTAGGAAGTATGAAGTTTATATTTCAGATATCAAATAATTGCAAACAATGATGGATATGGGGAGTGATGAATAACTATTTAATTGTTCCTCTTTTTAGAATCAGTCTTCTATACTAATGGATTTTGTATCCATAAATTAAATCAATCAATGGATTAAAATATATACAAATTAACTGAATATGCATGTGTCTCATATATTTTTCTCATTGCTGGGATAAAATGCCCAACATCCAAAATTAAATAAGGAAGGGTTTATTTAACTCAGTTAGTGTGATTTCAGTCCTTAATTAGCTGGCTCCAAGGCAGAATGTCACATGGCAGAGGGCAACCATTAATGGCAGGAGTTGGGTGGGGGGATAGCAAACTGTAGCTGCAACAGCTAGCTAGCCTCTCTTTACTCCTTACATTTGTATGCAGATTAACTGTCCCAGGGCAGGTGTAGCACTCACACCCATAATCCCAGCATTGGTTCAAGAATTAATCACAAATTCTAGAAGCCTCACTATGACTACATGAGGCTTTGGGGAGAAAACTAGAGAAAAACCATAACAACATGGAACATAGAAAGATTTTTTTGGTCATTTTTATTCAAATAATCTTGTATAAAATTTAATTTCAAAGTATCTACAATTCATTGGTTGTTATAATAATCTAGGGATGTTTCACTGCACAGGGAAAGCATTAGGCAAATTTCCATTATTGTAAAAATTACCTGATGTCATCAGTTCAGAAAAAGGCAAGATTTCTTAGGTGCCTATATTTTGGAATTTTGAGATCTTAATCAACTGGCCACACTGTTTAAAGATTTCCACTACCTTCCATTAGAAAAACATCAAGGACCAAATAATTAACACATGAATCTTTGAAAGCCATTCAAGATCTAAACCTCTATCAAGGGAGTTGTGCTGAGGTTATTTACAGCAACTAGAGTATCTTATATGAAAATTATAAGCTTGTGCAGGTTTTGTTATCTGGAGGTCCTGGAATTAAATCTTGCTCTTTGTAAGAAAAGAGTTTGGATACAAACATCAAAACATCACATTATGCTCCCTAAATATAAGATGTTAAGAATTTTGAATTAAAATATGATTAATTTTAAAATCTCTGAAATGCTGTAAGGGTCAAGAACTCATTAAAATATTGTAAGTAATTTCAAGTTTTATTTTAATTAATTAATTACTATTTAGAGTCAGGATCTCAGTATGTAGAGAAGGCTGATGATTCTCCTGACAATTCCCCTCTCTCAGTCTTCCAAGTGCTGGGATTAGAGGGTTGCAACACCATGCTCAGCCAAAAATATTGACTTTTCTTGTGATTACTGGGATTTAAACATTTTCCGTGAGCACACTGACCACGTCCCCTTAACCTGAGCTACACTCTATGATCCCCCATTACCCTGACTGCAGTATTTTCCAGTGCAATATGTACCTTCAAATGCTTGCAAAATTAGCCTTTCTGCAGCATAGTTTATATAATCATACTTTCCTCATCTGGAAAAAAGAACATTATGTATAAGCTACAGAATTTGTCATGCATACATGAATGGTAAAATTTATAAAATTTAGTTATTCAATTTTTTTGTTTATAATACAGAATTAAGACTTCATCAGTTATTGAAATGATTAAATACTTATGAAGACATCCTGAAACCTAAAATGATAGAAATGATAAAATGAAATTTGTGTGTTCTATACTCATGAAATGCTTTTTTAATTAAATATTTAAATTTTTAAACAAGTACATTGTTTTATTTGTTATTCATTGTACGACTGCAGTGAAAAAGAAAACATTAGTCAGTAATGTCAATGAATAAGTTTCATTTGGTAGAGGTACACTATTGGGTGCTACAGCAACCAAGTACAACAATCCAGTAGTAGGTATACAGATGATACTGAAAATAAAACTTGAAATGTAACTCTTGATATCATCTCTGCAGGTGGTAGCAGAAGAAGGTGGCTACATAGCATGCTTTGGACGGAAGAATGGTACTCTTCTATCTGGAAAGATGGCCCTCTTCAGCTAGTTGCAGCTTTAGGAGGCTCACATGAAGTGGTGAAGCAGGATCCCTGGCAAGACAAGCAAAAGCCAGATGAACATTGATGGTCAAGAGAGTGACAGATGTGGTAACCAGATCTCCTCCAAATTTTAAATTATGGGTCTTAATGTAAAAATCTATAAAAAATTATGTAGGTGATGTTATGCAGGAGAGCTGCAATCTGTGGGCCCAGTCCACACAGGCGCAGAGCTTTCCTGGTGCCATTTAAGAATTCTGGCAGACTCTGGGAAGCCTGAGGGACTCTGGTAAGCTCTGGCCTTCCTTAGTGTCCAGCATGCAGCTGTGGAGTTTCTGCTGTTGCCATTCCAACCTTGTAAAAACTTAGGAGAACTCGGAGTGGCTGGCATGATGCAGAAGAACTGTGATGTGTGGGCCCAGCTCCAGCAGGTTTGGCACTTTCCTGAAGTCATTTAAGAACTCTGGCAGACTCTGAGCAGCCGGCAGGACTCTATGAGGGAGATTACTGGGAGCTTCAAAAATGCCAAAATGCAGGGACAAAAGGCAATCTCAATCCTGTACCCAACCAAGAACAAATCCAGGAGACAAAGATATACAAAAGCTTGGAAATCAAACATGAAATATCTGAAATGATAGCAAGTGAAGTACAGAAACAAGTCCATCAGACTATAGTAGAAATAAGACCAGAAATAATCTCTCAGGTCCAAAAAGAAAGGACAACAATCATAAAGAACTGCTCAGAATAGCTCTGAAGAAGACTTAGGTAGAAACACAGACGAGAATAGAAAAATGATGGAAATGCTGAATGAACAATAGAGGAAAGAATTAAAGTGCATGAAAGAGATTAAAACAGACATCCAAGATTAAAAAAAACTCCACTGAAAGCTGGCAAAACTGCTTGAATGAAATGAAAGATAGAATTTCAGACCTGAAAGACAGTGTTGTAGCTAGTGAATGTGAAATAAAAGATCTCTTAAAACTAACAAGGAACCAGGAAATAGCAACTCAGCAGCTAAAAATCATGCAAAGAAAAATAATATAAGAATAATAGGTATCAATGAAGCATCAGGAGAGGGCACAAATGACATAAAAAGACTACTTACAGAAGTACAACCAGATAATTTTTCAAACATGAGAAAAGAACCTGACAGACAGATAAGCAAGGTGTGTAGATCCCCACACAGCCATAATCACAATAAATCTATACCTGGAAATATAATTATCAAGATCTCAGAAAATCAGCAAAAGAATAGAATGTTAAAATCCACTAGAGAGAAGAAACAGATCACCTACAATGGAAAGCCCATCGGAAGCATGGCAGATTTCTCAAAACAAACAAGCAAATCAAGAAGAGCTTGTAATAAAGTATTTAAGGTCCAGAAAGAAAATAACTTCCATCCTGGATTGATGTACTCTGAAAAACTATCTACCAAATTCAATGACAAAATAAGATTATTCCATGATAAAGAACAACTGAAGACTTTCTTGACCACCAAACCAACCTTAAAGAGTACTGACAGATTGTAGAAAGAGAAAGAAGTGATCACAGTTTCAACAGCAACAGAAAGGAATAATAAAGCAGATCAAGCAATCAAAGAGGAAAAGATTATGGAATTTATAACAGGAAAATAATATGACAAAGATAAGCCAATACATATCAGTAATAACCATCAATATAAATATCTTCAATTCACCAATCGAAGGAAATAGACTCGTAGAATGGATTAAGAAATGAAATCCAAGAAAATGATGCATACGAAAAACACATTTAACTAGAAAAAAAAAACAAAAAAACAGAAACTAAAACTCAAAGGATGGAAAACAAACCCCGATGCACTAGGTAATCAGAAAAAGTAGGCGTTACTATTCTGGTTGCTGCAAATATCAACTTCAAACCAAAAATCCTCCAGACCCAACCAAATAGCTCAGCAGATTAAAGCACATGCCAGCAGATGCAGGAACTGGGGGTTCAATCCACGGGCCTGCCATGCCAGCTCCACCCCTGGGGCATGCTGAGACCACAATTGAGACTTGGCATGGTGTTGCCCGCCTCTAATCTTAACTCTTGAGAGGCTATAAATAGGCAGATCACTACAAGTCCAATCTAGTAGTGAGACCCTGAATACACTATAGACCCTTTATAAGAATGCAAAGAAAAAAAATCATCCAAAGAAATAAAGAAGGTCGCTACATTCTTATTAAGGGAAAACTTTAAGAGGGAGCTATATGTATAATAATATTAAACATATATGCACCCAATGTAGGAGCACCCTCATACATATGACAAATTTTAAAAGACAAGAAAGATCAATTGGGCAGTAATACAATAATAAGGGGAGACTTTAACATGCCACTATAACAAAGAGAAAGATCCAATAGGCAAAAACTCAGCAAAGACATAACTCAACTACAGAGGAGATGGCTCAGTAGAATAAGTGCTTCCCTGGAAAGCTCAAAGGCCTGAATTTAATACATAGTTCTG
>NW_004524589.1:6444647-6467864 GCF_000260255.1 Octodon degus | reverse complement strand
TTTTTTTTTTTTTTTTTTTTTTTGGTTGTTGTACCAGGGATTGAACTCAGGACCATGCACTTGCCGGGCATGTGCTTATTCTACAGAGTTATCCCCCAGGCCCCTAAATATTAAAACAGAAACACTAGATGTTCTGGAAAAAATGTGGGTAGAAATCTTAAAGACATAGGGGTAGGTAAAGAGTTCACAAACAAAAACCAAACTGCATGGAAAATACTTCAAAGAATCAACAGAGGGATCTCATCTTTATTAAAAGTTTCTGCACTTCAAAGCAAATCTCCAACAGAGAAACCAGAAAAATTTAGAGCTGACTGTTCCTCAGAAAAAGGCCTTCTATCTAGAACATACATAGAATTTAAAAAAATTAAGCCCTCCAATTTCAAAGAACCAATCAAAAAATGGACATCTGAGATGATTATACAGTTCTCAGAGCAAGAAATACAAGTGACGAGTAAATACATGACAAAAAATTTCAACACCATTGGTCATTTGATAAATGCAAACTGCAATGACACTAAGATTCCACTATGGAAATCAGTGTGGAGATTCCTTAAAAAACTAGGATTGGAGATCTCATTTAGCCAGCAAGGCTTTTCCTGAGTGTTTTTCCAGAAGAACTGAAGACCTCATACCACAGCAATATATGTGTTCACATGTTTGTAGCAGCACAATTTGTTGCAACGAAATCCTGGAATCAACAGAAGTTCATCACCTGAACAACTGATGAGGAAAGTGTGGTATTTTTACACAGTGGAATATTTCTCAGCCATAAAACAGGCAAAATTTGAGTCTTCTGTTGGTAAATGCATGTAGCTAGAGAACATACTCTTAAGTGAAATGAATCAGACACACATGTGCAAATATAATATTTTCTCGTTATTGTGAGAACCTGAAAGAGAAAAATGGAATCTAAAGGGTATAATAGATTATAAAAGAGAATGAACTGATTTTAATGGAAAGAGTTAGTTGAGGAGGAAAGGAAGGGGAGTTGGGAAAAGAAATTTATCTAGGTAATTAAGCAGGATGGTTTGGATGACTGTACTGTGCATTTCTGCTGGTCTATGGAAAGAAGCACTTAATGCTTGAATTTGTTTCATCTTCTTTTTTGAATTTTTCTCTTGTTTTTGCTCTTAATTTCTTATACATTTCTTTCTTGTATTTTTCTTCCAATTTTACATGTATTTATATCTGGTAATATGAATAACTGCTTGGAAAACAACACTGTATATTACAACAAATACTGTGAAATTCATATTACTTTGTTAAGTGAAATTCTGTACCACTTGCAATTTTTTCTATTTAAATATTAATTTGTATTCTCTTTACAAAATAAAAAGTAAAATAAAAAATAGTTATGTAGGTGTATATCACATCAACTTTTTATTTTTGGGGTTAAACTATATAAAACTAGATTTTTTTGAGGATAAACACATATAAAATATCTTTTATCAAGTGCACCCTGAGTATTATTGTGGCATAAAAGAAGAGACAAAGGGTGGATTAAAATATATAAAATGGAGGACATGAATAAATGCATATATTGAGTCTGTGAAAATCAGAGTTAATATACCCAGCAGTGACAGTAATGAATTTTCTGTATTTAAAGTTTGAAAGTATAAAAAGAATAGAAGAAAATTAGTTTATATTTCTTATAGTACTACTTAATATTTCTTGTGGACTGAGCTAAAATTACATATTTTGGAAGAAAAAGTTATTCTGTAATTCTTTGACTTTTTAAGAAAATCTTTATTTGTTTATTTAATTATTTGGCATAGTGTCTCACTATGCAGGTCAGATTCATAGTGATCCTCCTGTCTCTGCTTCCCTAGCTGTGGATTTATAGGCACGTGCCACCACTTCCAGTTTTTGTGGCTGGTTTCTCTGAGGTACCTGGGATAGAAGCAGGGTTCTTGCACTTGCCAGGCAAATGCATGGATCTCTGAGTGATCTCCCCAGCCCAACACTGTAACTTTAGGAAGCTTGAAATTATTATAATGTGTCATTTATCTTAAGTGTACAATGAGTGTCGAAAGAGAAAACCATATTACTTTAGCCCCCTTTAATATTTCAGAAGTCCTTATTTGACTATCAATATTTGTTATTTTATTTCAAGTAGTTTTTCTCTGTCTTTTAATTATCCCACCATGGATTTTCCTGTTTTCCAGGACTGTGGCTCTCACATTAATCTAATTTAGATGTATTTTCTAATTAAACTATTTTAGTTTTAAATCTCCATTTCATTTATATTTTCTGTCTTTATTAGTGTATTGATTGTTTTTTCTATGTTCATCACCTTAAAACTTTGTCAACAGCCAGGATATTTCCTTTAATTCTGTAAGTAGTTCCTTTCCACACAGTTGACCCTTATTCTATTTTTGAAACAGTTTCTGATTTTACTTCTGTGTCATAAGGTAATTCACTTAGCTCTCTTTGTGTTCTTTGTTCTTTAATGAATTCCCCTATTTTTACCAACCTCTAGGTATAGGAGGGCTCAGATCTTGTCCTGCACCTCTCCTAATCTATTTTGATATCTTCATTTATATTTATGGTTAAAAATTATGACTTTAATTTTTACTAGTACATGTTTGTGGTGCACTATGGTAACATTTATTGTGGGAGAACTTCTACATGTACATAAGAATAGAACTTAAGCACAAGCTCTAAAGGAAGCATTTGCTATTTTACTCCCCATATCTCTTCTTGCTGCATCTGAGTATTGCTATCAGCAGTACCCCAGTTTCAGAATTTAGTAATCTTCGCTTAATATGTCTTGTCCTTCATCTTGTGTACATATTTTCCTGCATCTTGACATTTCCACCTCCAAATTGTACTTCAAATCCATTCATTTGTCTTCATCTTTACTTCTATTTCCAAATTACATGTCATTGTCACTTATAGTCTGCACTATTATCTCATAACCTCCTCTAACCCTGATTCATCACAGAGTTAGATCTAGATTTTCCCTTTCCTAAAATATTTAATATATTTTCCATCTATCCATCCTGTTAGTATTAAGACACTGCACATTCTGATTTCCTTCAACCTAACCTACAACAACATTTTCTCTTTTGTTATCCTTCAAGTGAAGCTGTCCTGTCACTTCTGTCAAATATGTTTTGTTGCCTAAAAGATTTTATAATCTGCATGGTGAATTCCCTTTATCTTTATTCATGACTGGCTTTGTCTCAGTCTTTATCTCTCAGATTATCTATCATAGGTTCATAGACAATAACTATTCTTTTAAATGTAGCTCTTTTGTTTACTGTTTTTACCATATAAACATCAATTTCCAAGTAATGCATTTATACAATTGTGCATCTAGCATTTACCTATTTCCAGCTGCGTAATGTTTACATGATGACAATATCTGCTCCTTGTACACTTTACGTCATAGCTAAAATGGAAAGCTGTACATTGTCGACCTTTTTAATATAAAGTGACAGAATGAATGAAATGCCTTTTCTTCCACATATCTGAGCTTTTAATCATCAGCTATCATAAAATAAAGCAATTATTTTAAAAGTTTACTATAGATATGCTCAATTTATATTGTAAAAAAGTCTATTTAACTTTAGATAGCTACTATCAACTCATTCTGAATTATGTATTTTAAAAATAAACATCTACCAAGTTTATGTCCATTGTTTAATTTCCGGGATAATGTATCATAAAGTTGTTAAGAGCATAAACAAATCAGCACACTTCTTATGTTTTCATCTACCTACTTGATAACTATGTCCCCCATCTCCTAGTCTCTATGTAACAAAGCACTCCAATCAGCAGGACTTATGGCAGTCTATCACCACTACAGGCAAGGCAGTGGGTTGACTTTTAATCAGGCATACTGGTCTTTGTTTCCCTCTCATAATTCTGCATTCTCATTTAAGATGAGACAAATGGCTTTGAGGTTGGACATCTAAAGTCAACTCCATTATCCTCACTTTCTTTTCTTTTTTACTCCCTTTCTTGCATTTCTTTACAGTTTTTCTTCTTTCCTATTTTTTTTCCTTTGAAACGGAGTCTTGACAAAATTACTTTGAACTTGAGATTCTCCTGTCTTGAGCCTCCAGAGCAACTGATATTAGAACTGTGTGCTATAGCACCGCCTAAAGCTTTCATTTTCTATCTCTGCAAAACTAGTGAATAGGCTTTTGCGGATATTTCTCATAGTGTGATTGTTTTAGAGTAGCTGTATATACCACTTGGTGGCTCAAATATTCACAATTACAGCAGCAAATCTCCAAGACCTCTTAGGGTTTGATTCAGAGCAGGTGCAGCCCGGTGCCACCCTCTTGTGTGAAACAGTCACAGATTTGCCTGAACTCAGGGATTGCACCTCTCTATGGGATGAAGATCAAAATACTAGTGAGCATCATCGCCTTCAAATTCGTTAACTGTCCTACATGATTGGAATCATTCCACATCATACTTATTTATTTATAGAATATTCAGCTCATCTTCAATATTAATTTAAAAAATAAGTCATCCTCAATAATCTATGATTAATAAATGTTGTAAAGCAATTACAGAGCTAGTGAACAAGCTTTTAAACTCCTTGGAGTACTAATAATCTATGATTATGATGTGCTTACAAAATATTTATTTAAAATAGATATTTAATTCCACTTTAGGTTTACAGGAAAATTGAACAAAAGGTGAAGATATTTCTGTTTTTGAATTTTATTTTAAAGAGAAAAGCAAGAACAAGGACAAAAACAAAGCAACAAGGGACAATAAAAGTGATGAGAATAGGAAATTAACAGTGGTTGTTGTGTTATGTACTGTTATTCTCTTCCCCAACACGTTCATACATCTCTCCATTATCAAAACTCCTCAATAACGTGTTATAGTTTATGAAATAAAATGACATATATTATAATCTCCACTTTATAGATAACATGCATTGACCTAAGTATAAAACACAAAACTACCAAAGTCTTGGAAAATAACAGTAGAGGCCACAGATGATAGGGAGGATAGCTATGACGAGGTTAAGTGGTATACATTTTACCAAATTTATACTGATGCTCATATATTGATATAGTAAAATAAAAACTCAGAAAAAATTATTTTTGGAGATAATTTTATATTTTTCTATTTTATCCTCTGTCTTAGTATATTAGGTGCTTTCAGTTTTCATTTTTAAAAATATTTTTGTCAAGAACTTTTACAGGGGCAGGGGAGAAAGATCAGTGGAATAAGTGCTTCCCTGGCAAACACAAGCGCCTGAGTTTAATCCTGGGTTCTGCCAAAAAAAAAAAAAAAAAAAAAAGAGAGAGAGAACTTTTACAATACAGTCATCACTAATCAAAGTTCACTTTGAGTTAGCACCCTACCACTTCATGTATAATTCATAATTTCTTCTTCCTTTGTCCTTTATGTTATTGATATATTATTAATTTTATTAATATTATTATACTACTAATATTGATATATAATTCTGATATTATTATTGCTATTAGTATAATAATGATATTATTAATTTTATTTAGACATAACCATATGAACGTGTATCACAAATCAAGAAAGTTGACAGAAATTCTATTATACCAAATACGAAATTTGTAAACAGTTTGGTCACCCATCGCTTCTATGGCAGTGACCAGGCTCTGCCTCACACATCTCCACACTTCATCTGTTTATGGCATTTTTTTCTTTTGTGTTTGATGCAATCTCATTGTGATAGGTAACTCATTATATTAACTCGAATAAGAAACACCCACCTACACTAGGACTCCAGAGTTCTGTGTGTGGCTGACGGATGTACAGAAGACAAAAAAACAGCCCTAGACAGGCTTCTGTCTGAATGGAACAAAAAGGAAAAAAAAGAGGGAAGCTCCTCTGTTTCTGCAGAGGCCCTCGGGTCTTCATCTTCATTTTGGACATCTGGATTTCAGCACAGACTCTTCAGCACAAACTCATTGGCTTCCTATTACAAACTAGTACAGAACTCTACTGTGAGCTTCAGGCCTTGGACAGTCCAGTGGCTCCTTGAATTCTCCAGCATACAGGCAGCCCCTTGTACTTTTCCACACCAAACTCTGTAGGTTGCCACTGTAGCCCTAACTTGTAAATTGCTGTATTTACATATCTAGCAATAAATGTGTTTCTCTAGTGAGTACTGATTGATACCTTCAGTTCTTTTATATTTTGCCCCTTCCACTGTAGCCTCTGTGTGCATGAAATCCATAGTGGATATGACCAGTGAGAATATGATTTATCTGGAAATATTAAAACTAATTTAGGACTATGAAGGTGAAAATACTGTGATGCTTATTACTAACCAGTCTAACCTAGTGAAGACCTTGAGGGATGAGGTAAGTGGGATAGAAACTTAGACTCTGCTTCATTAAAGATAATGAAACAAAGAAAAAGATAAAAATCACCTGAGAAAAGAGTGTTCCAGATGTGAAGACACTGCTGATGACCCGATGACAAATCAGCACAAGAATAATCATGGCCAAGTGCCAGCCAGATAGCTCAGTGGATTAAAGTCCCTGCTTAGGCCAACACAGGGGCCAGGGGTTCAATCACTGTCCTGTTATGCCAGCTCTGTCCCCCATCAGGGTGCACTAAAACAGCGATTGGGACTAGGCATGGTACGAGCGCCTGTAATCCCAGCACTTGGGAGACTGAAAAACAGGAAGAATTACTACAAGTCCAATCTGTGTAGTGAGACACTGTGGATATTGTACTAAAATATAAAATAAAAAAATAATCATGGTCAAAGCAAAAGTTTGTTTATAATTTTAAAGTAAACAGCTGGTCTTGAATTTGGAAATTTCTTCTTTTCACTTTTAACTGGCACTGTTGTAAGTACAAGTGTATTACATTGATTGAAAGGAAGACATAGAGTAAGGGAATCCTTTCCTACCTACAAATGCAGAATGTCTCAAATCATACAGTCAGATGCTGAAAATAGAAACATTCAAGCAGTTTTTCTGATCAATCAAAATTTTTTTAAGTTCAGCTCAAGAGTTAAGTTCATGAATTTATCTTTACTAATATAAAAATATTCTATATTATACCTCATTTTTAAATATTGAAAAAAAACTATATATGTACATTAACTTGTTCCAGAAAGGCTGAGCATTTATTTTTAATTTGAAATATAATAATCCAAGCAAATGTTCTGTGACTCTAAATATGCACTACATTAAAATCAGCCATCTGATTAAACAGGTGTGTGCTAGTTAAAAAGAAAAATAAAAGAAGTGGTACTGTGTTTTCTCTGCCATCACTGAATTCTACAGAATAACACAAATATACTAATGTCATATTTTCATTGCACAGAAAAATACCACATGCATTCAATAAAATTTGATGTTAGTTTTTATTCAATTGCTCATGAAATGTGACTCAATTTTATACTTTTATAATAAAAACATTTTGAGCCCATGGTGAAACAATTCATCTAATATAGTATCACTTAAATTATAAACATTTTATCATGACTTATTGTAGATTTAACTTAGCATTTGTAAAATATCAGTGCTCATTTTATATGGTACCCAAGAATCTCACTGTGAACAACTGGTCATGCTTGTGGAATTTGATTATAACTATGTACTTGAAAAATAGTCAGGGAGGGTGGCAAGAGAGATCAGTGGACTAAGCACCTGCTTTGGCAAGTGCAGATCCCGCATGCAATGCAGCCTGTAATCCCAGAGCTGGGGAGGCTGAAAACAGGAGGATCACTAGGAGTCCGAGCTGTGTAGTGAGACCCTGTACCAAATACATAAACTAAAAAAAATTAAAAAGTCAGTGGCTGAGACTTGTCATCAGATTGCTATTTTTCTTACTGGGATATGTTCTGAGATAATCTTTAAGAATTTTAATTGATATTAGTATCATAATATATTACGAAGGAAGGTGAAACAGTATCTTGTATGATATTGTACAATACTTATGTCTTTTTCAAAATTATTTCACAATATTTCTTATTACATTCTTTTAATACAGAAAATAATTAGAAAACAAAATGAGCATTAGAAATTACTACTGGCATAAACACATGTATGGACACTCACAGAATTACTTGTGTCACGTCACTACTTGCAATATCACTCAAGCTGTATCATGATAACTCATTTGCATGGCCATAAATAGGAGAAAGATTTTCATTCTTGCTAATATTTTACTGCATTCTTTCCCTATTTCATTTGAGAAAAGTTTAAAATGGTAAATGATGAAATCAACATGTTAGCAGATCATTGTAACTCCAACCTGCAATGTCCTTACTAATAAAAACTAGAGACCTTTCACCTAGGGCTGAGACCATATTTCAATATTTTATAATATTGGCTGCTGCTCTAGTACGTTTCCAGTGATGAGATACAGAGTTACAGCATGATGGGAAGGAGTAGGAGGAATAGGGCAGGTATTTAGCAAAACCATTATTTTACTTTGGATTATGCACTGTGGTGTATTATGGTAGGGATAAACAATATCTTCTCTTGTGTGATAGCCATATTTAAACAGATCAGCATGCTTTTATCGACCTTGATTATTAGAAAAGAATGTATGGTCAGGCTGGTAGAGGTGAAGATTGGGGCAGTAAAGGTAATGAAGTTCTTCTTTATCCATCCATCATAATAGAAAAAAACCCAGTGTGCTCCCCAAAGTTATCCTCGTGTAATGAGATATTCCTAATTATTGGATGAGTAACACAAATTAGAAAGCATCCCTCTACTTGAATGCAAATTTACTTTTTCATTGACTGACTGATGGTATAGCCCTACAAACTATGCCAAATTTCAACCAAACATATTGAGATTAGATTGCCTGTCAAAAGTCGATCTACACAGTAAAACCTCCCCTCAAGTCAGTCCCAAAACTGGGTGGTTACTTCACATTTCAAAACACTCCTTATCTTTTCACGCTGACTTTCTGAAGCTTCTCTACTTGTAACATTTTCTATACTCAGTGAATTGAAATTTTTTCTTGTATTTTTATGACAAGTTGATTTAATCAATGCATAAGACTGCCTCATTCATTTATCTACTTATCCATTTATCCACTGGAGAATGTAGCAAATTTCAGAACCTCAAAGTGTACTTAGTGGATGTTGAATGAAAAAATAAGGCTTAAAAAGAAAAAGTAAAAGTGAAAAAATAATATATGCTATCAATAATACAAGAACAACAAAAACTTTATAACAGTTATTTAAATATTAATTATCATTACTAATGTTTCTCTTAATGCATGTTCTAATAAATATTCACCATGAAAGTTCATAAATTCAAAAGTGATACAAAAACATTGAAGACAGCTTCTACTCTTTGCACATATGAATACTAAATTCCAGAGTGTACTTTGAAAATAATGTTCGACTCCATCTTGTTACTTAAATCTCTTCACCTTTCCAAAAGTGCAGCAGGCTATGTATTCTATGGATTGTCTTTATAGTACTGTTCTGCGAAAAGAATCCATAAAAAGTGTTGCTAAGGAACCAGTACTAGAAATTTGATCTTTTGTTTTAAGGTATTGTAATCTTTAAAATTCAATAATTCTTATTTTTGAATAATTTTCCCCAACAATGCTGCCAGCTCAGCCTGCACTCCGCCCCTGCAGACCTCAGGCCCTCAGTGTGCCTGCTCCTTCCTCACAGCCCCCTGGCGCAGAGTGATCCCAGCTGGCTTCCTGCTTTGTTTTTTGTTTTTCCCCTCAGGCCTGCAGTGACTAGGCCACTATTTCTCCAACTTTTTCCTCTTTATTAGCATATCAGTACAACATAAAGAACATTCTAATTCAAGCCAGTTTACTGTGAATTTGCAGGAGTCACTAAGAAACTAAGCAAGCTAAATTAAAATTTGAAAAATACAGAGGAAAAACGTAGAATTCCCCAATCTCCAACAAAATTCTCAACTTATTTCTATTATGTTCTCTAGTGCTTGTCTCATTTTCATAGAGAATCTCTAAGGGCTTTCAAAGATTTCTTGATATCACTTTATTATTATTTTTTGTAAAGTTAGAATTTTTTTTTCCCCTCTTAGGGCTGGCCAAGTATTTCTGCGGATTAAAGTGCCTGAAAGCAGGCTCAGGGGCTGGAGGTTCGATCCTCAAGCTGACCGTGCCAGCCCCACCCCAGGGGTGTGCTGAGATGGCAATGGAGACTGGGCGTGGTGAGTCATGCGTCTGTAATCTCAGCTCTTGGGAGGCTGTAAACAGGTGGATCACTGAGTCAGTTCTAGTAGTGAGATTCCGAACACCCTGTAGACCCTTTCCTAAAATACAAAAAAAGTAAAAAAATAATGTTTTCCTCTCTCAGGAGTACTGTGTTAAATCATTGACCTGGATATAATTAGAAAATTTGAAAAATCCTTTGAGCCTAAGGAGGGATTGCTAAACTGGAGGTGGGTATGGGAGACTTGGCTGTTCCAGACCATAGCGCTAAGAAAAACAACCAGAGTTTCATACTTGAAAAAGCAATTTTTCCATGCACAACTGAACAATTACATTTCTAGGAAAATGAGACTCTTCAATTTAGATTTAGCAACAAAAACTATGATGGATTGACTTCCAATCATTCACAAATGACAGAAAACAGCTGACATTTTACATTCAAAAGACATAGATACTGCATAATATGTAGTGAGTATTTGCTCAACCCCTTTCCAATGTAAAGCACAAAATGCAGTCAATAAAACTGATGCTTTAAAGTGTGTTTTCTTAAAATACATTTAGGACGTAGCACATGGAAGTCTTCACAGGATGTGGAACTTCCTTATGTTTAGGGCTTTCTAATGAGCTGGTAGCGACTATCTGATTGCTAGAGGCGAATACCCCCATGCACCTGAGTTTCTGTGTCCATACGTCTCATTGCTCTTTTGTGTCTGCAGACAGTCAGCAGTGTACCCCTGCATTGGCTGACAAGAGTCTCCCATTGGCCTTATCTCTGTGTTCTGATAGTAATGAGTCAGAAAGTGTTGGGTCTTGCACAAAATTGTCTGTTGGCCAGTACTATCTGGTGCAGGGTACAATTGACAGGTTCATCCTTCCTATGGGATTCTTGCTGGATAAGTTTACTAAGAGACACAGTTCTCACAAAGAACACTCCATTTTCTAGGCTAATCCCCAAAGACACTTACATGTTCAAATATCATTAGAGAATCTTGTTCTTCAACACTTGAATTCACTTGACAGTTTATTTTTCAACAAATGAGACCTTCCAAAGGAGTCAACAAGGGCACCTGTCAAAAGCAAGCTTAGCACTTCCTACTGACGACAATGGTAGTGCAGCAGACCCAATGAGGGCAAAGTTTCAGTGCAGAGGCCTCCTGGACCCACGGTAACTGCAAAAAGAAGGCTGCCCCGGGGGGTCATAGATGCGAGGAGTCTCTTTGGAGTCACAGGCTTGGACTTGGATGTGCTTTTGTTCTAATCAGGCCCTGAAGAACTTTTAGTAATGGAGATGCACACTTTTACAAATAGCAAATATAGTAGTTCAGAGCTTGAGGCTACCCTCAAGAAAAGAGGTACACAGGTGACATGATGAGATTTGGTGTTAAATATTTCATATGGTAGAGGTAACCTCACGGTTATGTTTAGTCAGTTCCATATGCAACTGCGTGGCATCATTTTCATAGAATTCATACTTCATTGAAATATATATTTTTGCCGTGTAGCTTACAGAATCCCAAACATTAGCATATTAATTCTTTCCGTCCCTGAAACAAGAGACAATGTAAGTTGAAGAACCTTTCTATGAAAAGAAATAAACTTTTACCAAGCTACCATGCAATAATATTTTGCTTGCCAAAGCTCTGATCTTTTTTATGCCTGTGTATGACAGAGTCTAGCAGCCTGTTTTTAAGTCATTCTAAAAACATTAATTTATGTATTTCCTTTAAAAACCTAATAACTTTTGTCATTATAAAATATTTGCAAAGCACGTTTTCAACTTTTCAGTATACCTAGAACTTCTTTCTGAATTGGTAACTGAAATTTCATTTAAAACACTAACCTCTGTCACCTCCTGTTCTGCTTTTTCACTCAAATACTTTTCTTATGTATATATTATAAAATGTATTTTATAATCTCTTGCTGAGATAAAGACTTGTACATATAAAAAAAAGCATCATGGCAAGCAGAAGTGTAAGGATGTCACCATTACCCCTGCTGATCATCACTTTCCTTCTGTTAACTGATCCAGATCTGATTTAGATATCATTTTGAAGTGATTTTGCAGAGTATTAGGGCTACTAATCAGCTGATTATAAAAAAATGAATTATTTTCTGTGATTTGCATGGATCTGCTATAATCACAAGTACCTTTGAAAAGCAGGAAAGGAAATAAAAGAGTTGGTTGGACATTTAAACAAAGAAGAGTTGGGAGAGATGACCCTGGAAGGAAAATCTATTGTTGATAAAGACAGCAACACCAAGGCTGCGAGGGAAATTGTCCAGGCTCTGAAAGCAAGCACCAGTCTTCCTAGTGCAGGAAACTGGGCCTTAGAACTGCAAATAACTTAGGCTGGCCATGAACCTAAGTGGGTCTGGGGACACATCTATTTCACAGCAATCACTGGTATCCTACTTTCATTCTGGCTTTATGAAATTCAGAAAAGGGAAACCAGCTAGTTTATCTTAGACTTATGGAATATAGTATTATGAAATTGTAAAGTGAGTTATTTTAAGAAACTAAGTCCTTGATCTTTATTATTGGCAGCCAAGAATATCTAACACAGGCTTGCGAGCTCTACATTTTTTTTTAACTTGATATACTCTTCATTAAATTTTCTTAAATAATATGCAAAGGAATATACATGTGTATGTATGTGAAACCACATACATACACACTAACACAGCAAAATAAGAACATTTAATTCAATGTCTGTAAATTCAGATATAATTGTTTATTTAGAAATATGAAATATTCCAAGTATATATTGTGATATCATGTGAAATCGTGGATAACAAGTGTATGGCAAGTATGTTTAATTGGTTGCAAATCCATTAGTTTAATGCATGAGCTTCTCTCTGTGTATGTGTGTGCACATATGTGTAAATGTAATAGGAAAAGGTATTAAGAGAAAGACAAGATTCTAAAAACACTTTAACTCCTCTATCCAACAAATTGAGCATGTTTTCTCCCTGCTGTGCTGATCATTGGAAATTCAATAGTGAGCCAAAGGAGGTGTGGCTTCTTCACTGAAGAAGTTTCAGTGCAGTGGGAAACCCTGAGTTTAATCACACCAGCACTTGAGTAAGTTCTGCGGCAGCTTGTACAGTATAGGAAGGATGTTGCCAACAGATTTCACACATTTAACTTTCCTCCTATAAACAACAGGAAGCTACTGCACAATTCCACTTCAGAACTCTAACTGCTTTCTGTTGGGAAGAGAAGCAACTTGAACAGACTATATCTTGGAAAAGGAAAATCACTAAGTTGTGTTTAAACACAACCAGTATATAACATGTATGGGAAGGGGCAAGCCTAGATAAGAAACATTGCTAAGTGTTACTATCATGTATAAGAAAATAAAAGAAAAAAATTTAAAACATTAGGAATCCTTGGATATAGGTTCCATTGGCTGTGAGGAAAATGAAATACAGGATAACAGACAGGTAATTTACAGGAACAAGTTGCTTCCATCCACTGATATCTATTTAAGAAGAGTCCATAAAATATTTAATTTTTATATCAATCTAACTATAATTCTCATCAGAATTGCAAATACTAAAGTTTAATACTTAAATGATCTCAAAAGGGTTCCATATATTCACTTCATGTGAAAGTCATCTCCAATATTAAAAAAAGATTTTGGTGAAACATTATGGATATTTTTTTTTCTGGACTGTCAAATTTATTTCTATATTTATTAAAGAATATACAAAGATGTAAACAAGAAATGTAGGAGAGAAGCTGCAGTGATTTGCTTTATAAATAACTTTTTAAAAACCAAATAACAGTTAAGGACTTTGAGCAGCCCAAGAGCAAAGCTGCACCGGAGAGCGCTTGGTCTTTGTGCCGCGCAGGGCTGATGAGAGAGAGAACACTTCCCTCCCCTACACATCAGGGAGGCTCAGGCTGCCTGCCCGGCCCAACCCACTGCTCGACTTGTAATCAAATCATGTGCCTGGTTCGAAGAGTAATTAACGCGAAGCCCTAAGCACAAATTAGCCACACGGGGTTGTTAATCACGGACAGCCGACCAGCATCAAGGCTAACTTGGCCTTTCAAATGCTTTTTGGAAAGCAGTTGTCAAACTCTCTTGGGCAAAGCCCACGAAGTCTGGAAACCTGAAGACACCAAACCTCACTCAGCAGACAGAAGGAGCGAGGTGTCAGAAGTTGTGACTGACGCGGGCATCCTTGGGGACAGCGATGCCAAGACTCGGCCCAGCTCACATCCTGCTGCTCTGCACACACCTCAATGTCTGGCAGCAGGTGGTGTCTGTCTTCCTTGGTGACTCATGCTGAACATCTTCCTGTCGGGCCTGTTCCCGATCTCCTCCACCAGGGCCAGTGGCCTCCCTTTGGGGACTGGGATGGTCCTAAAGACCACAGTTCCTGGCAAGGACAGTGTCTGGCGAACAGCCTAGGTGAAGGGCTGGCTGAAGAGCTCCACCATCCCGATCTCATCAATGACAGATACTTTCTTCCTTGGGTCACTACTGGAACATGCATTCTTCAGGACAGAAATGCCAACTGCTCAAAAGAAGTCAGTTCGACTACATACTGCCCGATTGTGTAATCAGGCCTCCCGGGCTGAGGTTGTGGGCTGACTCTGTACAGTGACCCCTGAGCACCAGGCCCGGTGATCACATCACATCCTGTCCTCCTCCCTCCCTGCCTGACTTCTTTTGTGTAAAATCCATCCACAGGCGCCCCATAGGACTGCAGACGCTCACTGGTTTTCTGAATCGAAGTGTTTTTTCCAACCCCTGAAAAACACGTGCGACACCTTGCGAAGGAGGGTCACGGTCCTTGTGGATGCCGGATCAAGCCCTTACAGATCTTGAGCTGAGAAATTATCCAGGCCTGAGGGAGACAAATATCAGCATCAGCGATGTGAGGTGTGACCATAGAAACATCAGGTTGCTGGGAAGTCAAGGTGAAGCAGCTAGCCAAGAAATGAGGCATCTTCTAAAACCCGAAACGGCTTAAGGAGTTAACTCTTCCCTTAGAGAAGAAATTAGCCATCTTGGAACCTTAACTAAAACTTAGTGAGAATGTTGGGATTCTGCCTTCTGCAAATATAAAGCAATATATACATATGTACATTTATACTAATTTATAACAGCAGGAATGGGAAAGTAAGACAGAAGATGTTTATGCATGTGTGAGTCTGAGAACAGATCTATTAACTAAGTACATGAGGAGTTTACTCACAGATGAGTATGCCTAAACCCTCCAGCAAACCCACATTGTAAATTTTGTCACTTAACTTAAATTATGAATTTATGATGTTGAAATTCTACCAACTTCTTTGACATTAAAGCAAATCTTTTAGGTTCATTTTTCTGAAACCTCCTTTCTGTAAAAAGAAAAAATAGTTAAAATCAGGAGCATTAACATTACTCTAAAAGATTAAAGAATTTAATCTTTTAAAGAATTTTACAATGAGTTATCAAAATAAATAGCAAGTAATTACATTAGAAACACTAATTACTGCAAAATCATTGCTGTCAATCTCCCTCAAAATATTTACTCTTACTTCAAACTTATTGTATCATACTTGCAAACTTGCAGAAGCAATTCTATAAGTCCTTTTCTATTAATGCATTTGGTTGCACTGTCCTAGGTGCCTTGGATGAATTTAAAACCTTTACTTTTCTAGGTTTTCAGAGAAAAGCCGGAGATCTCAGTTTAATTAGGTGGATACTACACCCCATAATGTTATTATGAGCCTGCCTTTCTGTTGGACAGCATTAGATCAAGTCATTCACCATATTTGATCATATGTCATCAAACATGCAACCACCTTTCATTGCAGTAAATTATTAAAATTTGTTATGCTTCAATCATATACATTCAACACAGCTCATATTCTAAGGTGCTGAACAGAAGTGGAGATGCTATGAAGTATAGAAAAACACTTAGCACAATTGCATAGAGAAACAAAAAGAGATTGTAGATTCAAACAGATCCGGGAAGTACCCAAATTGTTAGACACATTCATGCAGTTTCCTGGACCACCTTAAGAAGGAAATAAAAACCCACAGGGAAAAGCCAAGGGATGTCTCTTGGAACTGAAATCTACTGCCATAACTTCGAGGCCTTGATAGAGCCCTAGCCAGCATAGGTGACATCAGCCGGGGCAAGAGGGCTGATAAAACAAAAGTAGTTTTTGTGGTGAATGAGAGACTTGGTATCACCCTTCTCTTTCCTGGAAAATGTATAAGATTTCAAGATACACTTTACAAATAAGGACTAACATACTAGTCGAAGGAGTTATTGGGATGTGTTTTCCCACTGGACATTGGCATAGGTACTTCAATCTAGATTTGAAATACCTTCTAAAAATTAAAAAGGTACTAATTTTAATACCTTTTCTTGTGAAGTAATATGGTTCACATATGAAAAAAATTATATGAATAATTTATGTCCCTCAACAGAGGCTGAAAGTTAAGAGATAGTCACTTATAATTACTTCTATAAGTGAAAAAAGCAAAAAGATAAAGAAAAACATTCAGGCTACAATTCAGTCTCATAAAAATAGGAAAGTAATATACATGTCAATGAAAAATTTCAGAAGAAAATGTGTAATTCCTACCAAAGGAAGCTGAGAAGACTAATGAATGTGTAAAAATAAATGTTCAAACCCATAAGCAAGAACAAAAATATTACATTGACAAGAAAATATAACTGTACAGTGACTAGACTAACAATAATAGAAATTAAGCTACCTCTAGTCTTGAGCTACATAATCAGAAACTTTTGTATTTCCATAGGGAATATACATTGGAAAGCGTATTTATTTATTTATTTATTTATTTATTTTATTTTGGGGAAGGGTGTACCGGGTGTTCAGGGTCTCACTTCTAGATCAGACTCATAGTGATTCACCTGTTTACAGCCTCCCAAGAGCTGGTATTACAGGTGCATGCCACCACACCCAGTCTCATTCACCATCTCAGCGCTCCCCATGGGCAGAGCTGGCATGTCAGGCCCAGGGATCAAGCCCTTTACCCCGGGCCTGTTTGCAGGCACTTTAATCTGCTGAGCTATTTAGCTGGCCCTTAGAAATCAATTTTCTATGGTCAATATTTCATTGTCTAATTTTTACAGCTTTCATACCTAAAATTATTTAGTTTTAATAAGAGCCATTTCAAAATTAATGCAACAAAGTAATGGTGGGTCTTACATCTATGACATTATATGATATGGTAAAATAAGGAAATCTATCTGAATAATGTAAATTCTGCATCACAAATTTTTTTTCAGTTTCAAAGCCCAGATTTCTGCTCATATTTACCATACTACATCAGTTCTAACTGTAAAAATGTAAGCAAAATATGATAAATACTAGCATGACATGGAAGTAAAAAATTGCCTTGAAGGAATGCCAGGCATCATTTGAAAAATAATGATAGATGATATTCCTCCATTGTAATAAATAATTTTTCCTTTATATTGTCATGATATTAATCAATACATTTGTTATTTTAAATCTAGTAAGGACAAACACTAAATAGACGGACAGCTAGTGAGGTGTCCTACTTGTAGGGTCACTTGGTAAATCATTGTCAATCTAGAAGGGACATCATGAATATTGAATAGGAGAAGACAGAAAAACTGAATGAGCAAATGAGATTTAAAATATGTAACAAATATTGTGAAATGGGAAGAACTTGTTCACATGCCAAAAGGAGCTAGGACATGGGAAACGGGGAAGGAAGGAAGGAAAGGAAAAGGGAAATAATGCAGGTCAGTTATTCTTTCAGTGTCTCGTAATTCACTGAAAAAGAAGGTTTGGGCTAAAATCAATTGAAGACTATTTGGGCCCATCTTCTCAACTCTAACTGTTTTAAATATAACAATGTGTGATATGTTAGCTGCTGGTATTCTCTTGCTATTTTGTTATGAAATTCTCTTTTAACTTTTTTCCATAAAATCAAAAAGCCTTAATTTTCATGAGAATACAAATAAACTATACGACTTAATCTGGATCAAAAAAGATGGAAACATTCAGTTGATAGTTTTCCTGTAAAATTCTGCCAATTTTTTGATGCACATGAAGTGGATACCTGTGAGCTTTGGTCACTGTGCTGTGTGATTCCTAACATGGCCAGGGGATATTCTCTAAGACCACTGAAGGATAAATTGTGCTTCTTCCAGGCAAAGTGATTGTTTATTATTATTATTATTTCAGTGAAGGCTTTGAACTCAAACTAGTGAAGACTTTGAACTCAAACTAGTTCTTGTATAGATGAGACTTTGAGCTCAACCTGATATCTACTGAAATAATTTCAGTAATACTAGGGTGAAAAAGAAATGTGTTGAATGCAATTTTATAAAGATTCTATTCTAAGAGTCAGAAAACAATGAAGCCTGGTTGAATTGTATGAGGAGTTACATTGTCTCTATTATTATTTTTGTTATTATTACCATTATTGTTATTTAAAGGTTAAAAATTTTTATCATTTCAAGTCTTGCATATTCTGAAAGCTCAGATGATCTAGCAAGAACCTCTAGAAGTCCTGACTCAGATCTCTGAATGATGACCTGCATCTTGAACAGATTAATGTTTTCATGTCTTGACCTCAACACAATTGCATTAGCTACTGTGTAGGCAGGACAGCATGCCTGTGTCATCTACTCTGAATAACTACTCAGAAGACAACAATACCCAAAGTGTCAACTATTGTAACTGTCCTACTAACCTGCTTTGAAACTTAGTTTTATTGCTATGTCTATGTTTTCTCTCTCTGAAATAAAAAAGACAATTTTATTAATTCCAGAGTTTGTATCTCCTTAGGTTTTTCTTCCTTTGAGAATATAAAGCATAAAATTCTGAAAAATAAAATAATGAGTTTTTTTAAAAAATCACTCATTTTAGGGCCTTATTTTCATAGACATAACTCAGCCTGATATTGCTGTATGTCACTACCTGAAAGGAATACGGCTACACCAAGTATTGGTGGAAGAGCCACTGATGTCAAGATCCACTCAACCGACAGAATGTTATATATTCCTCCAGGAAAATTTATGTTAGGAACTCAATCTGCAGGGTCAAGGGCAAAACAGAAGTATAGGACACTTGTTAAAAATGTTAAATATTGCTACACAGTGGAAGCAGGTGTGTTACCAACTTAGTACCTTTCTAAGTCTGGTTCCCTGTACCACAGCGTAGGTGCTGTGGCCAGAGTGTTTTACTATGTGCTCTTTAGTCAGAAAAGTAGATAAATTCTGGGTGACAAAAATAGCATATGTCCCAATAGGAAATGGATTTGAATTTTCACTTATTCTTCACAATTTTAATACCAACAACTGACTTTTAGAGAAGTGAAAAATTTGAAAAATCAGTTATGTATCATGAGGTATAAATATGACAGTAATATGTCATATGAGATGTGTATTTTTTTTTAAGGAGGATCACACTCAGGACCTTGCACTTGCCAGGCAGGCCCTTAAGCTGCTGAGCTATTTCCCATGCCCCATTTAATATTTATTTTTCCCTTTTTGAAATGTGTATTCTTCTATCTTTATAACACTTTTTTCTTTTCTTCTTCTTCTTTTTTTTTTTTTTTTCAGAACCAGGGACTGAACTCAAGCCTTTGCGTTTGCCAGGGAAGTTCTTACTCTACTGAGCCATTTCCCTGGCCCCTAACACTTTTTCATCATGTCTTAATTTTTACATTTTCTTTTGTATTTCTTCCTTTTACTCTTTGACTTCTACATACATTACCTCCATTCTTAAAAAAACAGACTAATAAACCAAATCTATCTAAACTATAACCCAAATTCTCCTGTTTCTTCCTCTTTGATTCCCCTTCCTCATTTTAAATCGTAATTATATGGATTGTCTCTATTTTTCCAGGACACTTCACACGTCTTCATTCCTTCCTTGTGATATATCAGTGGTAATTATCTCTGAATCTTAGTACAATATATATAGTATGAGGCTCAGTGCCTGGCAGGGCCCAATAAATATTTGATGAGTAAAAGAACATAATTATTTCCTTTCCTGCTGTCATGCTATTTGCATTCCTAGACATTACAAAATTCTACCATTGAACTAGATAATATACATCAGAGTCCCACCAAAATACCTTGTATTAGATAATTTTCAAAAAAAGCCATTGTAATTTGCTTTTAGTTTGGATTATTAAGTCATTTATTCAAATGAATACTTTCTATATACAAGGGAAATCTGTTTTCCACCGCTCAATGTTTCAATTTGCCACAAATGTAGAAGACATGCCAGATATAATACTTTAGTTTAAAATTTACTTATATAAACTTACATTCTATAATTTTCCAAATGGTGAACTATTTATCTACAGCCAGTATTGCTCCTTTACTTGCATTATATTTGTTATTATTATTATTTGGTGTGTATGCTTAAAACAGAAAAATGTGTTTTGGCTTATCTTAATGATTTTCTGAGCCCTATTATGCTGTAAATTTAACAAAGAGGTATGCAAACATTAAAAAGACTGGCTAGGTGGACAACTTTGTAATTATGTCTTATATAGCAAGTTATCATTACTAATTGCTCACTTTTATACCTAAAAAAGAATGCCAAATTAGTGACTCTCTGTACTCTTAAACAAAATGATACTGGCACATTATCTTCTCAGGATAAAGATCTTACTGGAGTAAAAACATATTTGCATGTGTTGTCTATAAGTATAAGGTTTACTGTAGGAGAAAAGCTATTAACATTGTGAAAAGAACATTTTAAGAAATGCCTGCACAGAAAGAAGTAATCTTGAGCAGATAATTTAAGTATTAGTTGGATTGCTTTTCAATCTGGACCATTAGCCCTATGCCTCAGTGCTTAGCATAATTTTAATTATTTTAGTAATCTTCAAGTGAAATGAAAAAAAAATCATCACGTTTTCCAAACAATGCTGGACATTACAAAAAAAAATATTAGTTTGGTTTTTATGCTGAAAATGTGACTTAAAACTTGTTTGGTAATAGTTGGAGTCACTCTTTATTGTCATACAGATAAGTTAGGGATTTTTATTATTCAATTTTTTAAATATCTCTATTCTTTTTTTTCAGTATTTGGGATTGAACACAGGCCTTGCTCTACACCTGAGCTGTATGCCAGTTCTTTTCATTTTTTGTTTTTTGATAGGATCTCACTGAGATGCCTAGGATTCTGATACTTTTGCCACTGACAATTTTCTGTGATTCAAAAGCTCCAAATCTGTACTAGTTTTAGAAAAGGAATTATAATTACTCTGTTTTCAATATATTTAGCATGCTCATCTAATGTATTTAGTAGTATGTTGATCTAATCATCTTATAGTTTTCCATATATATATATATATATATTCTTCTATCTATATTAAGGGGAACTGATGAGATTATACAAATGGATATGCAAGGAGATGTATAGAAGTCAGACTGGAATGAAAAGCATATTATCAGTACACCTACACAGTGTGGCTCTGCAACAATGAGACTACTGCAAATGTATACCAGATGAAAATTTCAAACACAGGCCATTTGATTTCAGAAATACAAGCTCTGGGCTGGGAAGATGACTCCATAGAATAAGTGCTTGCCTGGCAAGCACAAGGACCTAATTCAATCCCCAGTTCTACCAAAAAAACCCCAAAAAACATAACATAACAAAACAAAACAAAAGAACATGGAGCAAAGTACTGCAAGTCTTGTTAGAAAACAAATTCCAACCCAGACTGCTATACCCTGAAAAACTCTCTTTCAAGTTTAATGGAAAAGTGAAATACTTCCATGACAAAGAACGATTAAATAATTTTGTGACAACAAAGCCAACCCTACACAGACTACTAAAAGTTATTCTAGAGAGAGATCAAAATGATCACAACTCCAGGAATGAGAACGTTAAGAACCTACCAAATAGGGCACACAATTAAACATAGGAGAAAAAGAGGTATACAAGAGCAGGGAAATAGCATGTCAAACATAAGTCAATACATCTCAATTATAACTGTCAATGCAAACGAACTCAATTCACCAATTAAAAGCAATAGACTGGCCGAGTAGATTAGAAAGCAAAATCCATCAATATGCTGTACAAGACTTCATCTATCAATTGACTGGTTTATCCACAATGTTCTGTGCAGCTGGTAATTTCAATAGTACTATGATTTGTGTCTCAGGAACACAATTGTTTCCCTGAATCATAAATGATGCTTTATCCTGGCTGTATGGATTATTGACTTAGAAATAAATTTTCTGCAAGATTAGAATTGAGTGTAGATGCTGCCAAAGTCCTTCTCAATTTGAATGTGAGGAAATTAGAGAAATTATGTATTAAAGAAAAAGAAAAAAAGAAGAGAAAAGGTATTCTTTACTGTGCATCTCAGTTTTCGAATACATCTGTAAAATAATCATGTGTGTACAACGTTCTCAAATTCTGCAATTATTTTAAATAAAAAGTCTTTTAAGTCACAAAAAAGCAAGTTGAAGCAACTTACAAAAGTATCTTTAGAGAAAATTTGAGTATTAAAATTATCCAGATTTTTTATGACCGTTGTTTTAAGAATTTGTGAGCACAATAAAGATCAAGTGGGAAATTAAAGAGATAGTTAGTTGATTTTACCGATTTAGATAACCTAAATAAATTCCTCATTATCCTCATATTGAGAAGAGTTCAGCATTCGTATTTTAATATAAATGCCTTAATTCTGTCATTTTCTTCATATTCGAAACTAAACTCATCTTGCATTTAATTTGTTTTTTAGATATCAGTAATATTTTATAGATCTATTTTTCATGGATTTTACATACTTTAACTTTTAACATTTAATTTCTAGTGTAACAAACCATTATGCTATTAATTTATGTTTATTTTTAATATTCAGAATATAACATCTGTGAATCTCCCAAAAGCATTTTAATCATGATATATAATCGTAGTTTGAAATATTTGCATAGATTTCGCAAAACCTCTAATGGATTTGTTTAAGTTGTATGTAATCAAATTTTTTTAATAATTTCATTGAGAAAGAAGTAGTAATGAGACAGTTTCAAAACAGGTTAGTAGGACATTTACAATTAATATATTGCATATTGTCTTTGTTATAGTTATTTATAGTAGAAGATGCA
>NW_004524589.1:6432087-6444272 GCF_000260255.1 Octodon degus | reverse complement strand
AACTATATAACTAAAAATAGAACTTTGTATCTGACAAGGTCAGTCAAATCCCCTCAGGATTTATCCTGAAACCCTGTATTGGAGTTTGTAGATCCTTTGTCAGCATCAGCCATGTGGATGAGTTACAGGCATTGTTTGGTCAATGTGCTCTCTGTGAAAGCCTGAGAGAATGTTTTCTCTCTAGGTGACTCTTTTTAAGCACACTGTACATCATCTGTCACTTTCCTCTGTGGCCCCATAATCCCTTTGAACAGAAAATTTGGGACACCACTGAGTTACAGGATGTTGCAGTACAGATTCTCTTATGTTCAGAGTCCTCACTGACCTTGAAGGGCTAGGGCCACAATGATGGCTATCCTTGTAGCCCTCATTTTTCTCTAATTTTTTGGTCTGCAAACTTAAGTTTTTAACCCTTCAGAAGAGAAGCTTAATGATATTATTACCCTAGAACATATCCCTCTACTGTGGATTTTCCCATAGAAACTGAAAACATCTTATCATGGTGACATATGTGCACCTATGTTTATAGCAGCACAATTTGTGATAGCCAAATCTTGGAAGCAATCAAAATGTCCCTCACCTGAGCACTGGATGAAAAAGATGTGGTATTTTTATATACCATAATATATTTATTACTCACCTATAAAGAATGATAAACTAGAAGCCTTCACATAAAGCTTTCACATATGAACCACTTGAATGTATGCTCATAAGTGTAATAAATCGGATGGACATAAGTTAATATCATATAGTCTTCCTAGTGTAAGAACTCAAAAGAAGAAATGCAAATTGAAAGGTATAACACAACTAAATGGAAAGAGTGAACTTAAGGATTAAACAATGAAGAGAGGGCAAGGAGCAAAGCTAGGAAACATGGCAGGGGCAAAACCATACATTTATATACACAAGACAGTTAAGGCAATGATCCCGAGAATCTCTATCCAGTTTTTAAACTAACAGTTAAATGATAGGATTCACACCCTGACTATATATGCTGATACCTGGGAACTAAGCAACTGCACTGAATACAGCAATGTGTAATACTAAGGCCATGCTTGGAATCCCTGTATTCTGGTCTTGTAAAAGCATACTGCTTCTAATGTCATATCAATTAATGCTATATTCTCTCTCAAGTAAATGTTTGTTTAAAAAAAAAGAAAAAAAATAAGTAACTGAAAACAAGAGAAAAGAAAAAATGTCATATGACTGTCATGCTGCCGTGTTATATATGGTTAGATTTCTAAATATCTGTGTAAAAAATTGTAATTGTTCATTTATATTTTTAAATATTTTTTCATTTTTTTCACATTCTATATGGATTTGAAGTTTAGCGTACCAAGGATTGACAGAAAATAACTCTTCCATGTTATGTCTAAAGAATATTCAGACAGATACTGATGTTAAGATCTTGCATTCAATTTGTCCTTCAAATGTATAGAACAAAGTGTGACAAAATAAGGGTTATATTCCATATTTGCAAAACATGTTAATGAAGTCAGGTCTTAGGACAATACACAGATTTACTTGTGTTCCTTCTGGGAGGTAAGAGGTTTTACTTTTGGCTTCAAAACAAAAAATCTCCATATTATTTATTTAGTACACTCTTAAATTAATGAAATAGCTAAAACTACATTACTTGAAGGAAATTATATTTTCATGATCTGTATGTGTTTTAATTGGGAAAGTTAGCATATCCAGTTATATAGGAATAAAACGCAGTGAGCCTCTGTAATGTACACTTCAAATGCCATTTTGTTGCTACATTAGAGAACTGGCGAATTCTATGAAAATTACTTAAATATGACATACTTTTAAAGTAATGGCCTTACATAAAAAGAGAGGAATTAAGATGTGATACATATGGTAAGCCTTCTGTTCCTGTTTTTGTTACATTCATCACATGCATCTGTTTATATTCAGCTATTGGGAAACACTTTATCATAATTTTCACATCAAAATATTGTAAAAATTGTTGATTTAAATTCAAAAACTTTCAGGTTCTTAAATGTATGCTAATCTCTAAAGAAACATTTTCACATTAAAATGTTTTCAAATCTGGATTGGATAAGGGTGATTTAGTCATTCAAATGTGTTTATGCGGCTTCCAGAATTATGCAAACAACTATTTGATTCTTTCATTCCTGAGAGTTATCAAAAGTAAATTTGGATATTTACACTACATCTATCATCATACTTGGCTGTATGTAGGCATGTATTAATACACTGAGATAGTTGTGTATGAGGAAATCCTTGAAATATATGTGAAATAATGGGTTTTTTTTTTTGGAATTTAAAGTCACATGCATATATAATATATTGAGCTAGGCAGATAGCTCAGAGGCTTAAACACCTTCCTGGATTATGCAGTGTCATGAGTTTGGTTCCTGGAACACCACCACCACCAACAACAACAACAACAAAATATATCTGTTGAAAATATCATATTCAAATATAACTATATTTCAAATAAGGAAAGTAATATAATAGAAATAAAGAAGATACCAAGCTGGTCTTCAGTAACAGTGCTTTCATTCTACCTTTAGACTAGAAATAAAGTTACAAAAAATTATTATGCATAGAGTGTACCTAGACAATGATCATGTTCTACACCTCAAATATATGAAAGTGTACTTTTAAAAATTAAATATTGAAATTTCAGCACACAGGCTAAATATGATGGTGGTAGGCTCTTGAATTTGTAGATAATAGCAGTTTCTTTTCTACACTATCATACTAAATATTTTGTGATTTAAGAAAAGAATCTGCATCATAACTCTGTGTGTGTGTGTGTGTGTGTGTGTGTGTGTGTGTGTACTTTGGAAATAATCAGCTGTTTAGAAACAGTTTTGGTACTCAAGAATGTACCAGAAATCTTCCATGAAAAAGTATCAAAAGATTTTCCAACCCTCTTTAAATTATATAAATTCAAAATTATGAAACGCCTCTCCCATGTATACATGCAAGTCACAACAACAAAAATTTCTGTGGTCTTGGATAGTAGAATCCTGTGAAAGCTTTTTTTATTGTACTTTTAAAAGTTTTAACTCTGTGTCACTTGAAGTTATTTCTACTTATTTCTGATGAGTACACATGCACAAGGAGATTCCTTGTCAGCAGCAGGCAAACATTGCATGCAATGAGAACAATTCCATTTATCTATGTGATAAATACCTTTTAAATTTATCTTCACATTGGCTAGCTCTGCCCTGCCTAATCTTTTTAGTCTCACCTGCAAAACTATAGTATCTTTCAAACAGAGCTGCAGATAACACTGTTACTTCTCTATCATCTTTTACAGCCCTGCTGCAATGATTTTGCATTTGTTTTAAACTATCTGTTTGTAACAGAGTGGTAATTTTCTTATGTAACATTTTATGTTCAAATCCAAAATAACCCTACCTGAAAATAGTGAAAGCCATTTAATCTTTTTGTGTCACAATATCTCTATCCATAAATGAAGATCAATAATAGTTACCTTACATAATTTTGTGAGGATTGTATTGGGCATGCCTATAAAATGCTTCATACATCATGTAGAATCTAACAGATCTTCAGAATGAATATTTAATTATCTGTTGCACTTTACTGCTCATTTAATTTAGAAAGCGAAGGAAGATAGTAATGAAGGAGAATAGAAATAATGGAAATAACACCAGCAAACTAGCATTTCATGGCATTTTTAAGTTTTAAGTTTTCCTTCTGGTCATTCATTGTAAATAATCTGATGATCTTAGTTTTTCCTTTGGCCATGGGTTGGACTCACATGTTTTATTTACAAGATTTTTTTGAGGAATAAATTTCTGTACCAGTTTTGATATAAGGATCTGGTTTTAACCATATTTCAACTAAAAGTAATAGAAAATGAAGTTTTATGTATTGATCTCAGGATTTCAAGCTCTGACTGGGCATTGTACTAGTGGCTTATTTTGTATTAGTACTTCTACTCTTGCATATTACCAGAAAGATTGGTGAAAAGGCCCACAGGAAGGAACTGAGAGTCAGAAAGATGTCTTAAGCAAGCTTTGTACTGTACTACAAGCAAAGTACACTCTAAACAAAGCTAATTTATACTGAAGTAGAATATACACTTGTGAGAGATACAGTCAGACAGAACAAGAAGTGATAACTTCCTGGTGAAGAGAGGGAGTTTTTCTTTTGTTTTCATAAATTTTGTAAAGTGGTTAAGCATGAATGAGGCTTCTTCCCAATGCACTGTTAACTTCCATACTCTCCTGGCACTGAGTAAGTGGTTTTCGTTTTTGTGGAAACAAGAAAAAATGGTTGAGTCCATTCAGGGGAAATCAAAACTATAATGGAAAATTAAGTAATTTAAAATGAAAAATGTGAATATTACTCAAATTCTGAGTATGCCTGTTTGGCTCCAATTTTGACAGGTAGGGGAGAAAAGTCCAAAATGGCTTCCCAAACCCTCTCAGAAATATTTTGAAAACTTTAAGTTTAGAAAATTCATTTATCTATTTATTTACTTTGGAAAATTTAGACCTTTGTCTATGGGTGCAGAACTTAATTCTAATTTAGTTCACCTAAGATCTGCACAGAATGATACCACATCTAGCTAGTTACATAATCTTCAAATATGGCAAATATCTTCATCTGTATCCACTCATAAAAAGCCTCTGAAGAAAGCAGTTTTAGAAGAGTTTTCATATCAATATGATAAAAGATCTGTATGACACACTGACAGCCAATATCCCATTAAATGGAGTAAAGTTGAAAACTTTCTAAAAGCAGAAAGATGATGTACTTGCTATCAACACTGATGTCCAATATAGTTTTCACATATTATGTAGAATAATCAAGTAATAGAAATAAACTTCCATAGCATAATAGGATGCACAAGTAGCATTCAAAAGCCAATATAATGTCTGTAGAACAAATTCACAGAGATAGAAATTGGAAAACAATGCTTTTCACAATAACATCAAGGAAAAAGAAATCTGTAGAATTCAATGTAGCTAAGGAACAATAGACCTCTCTAATGAACATGACAATATTCTAAAAAATAAGATCTAAGAAGATATCTAAAAACAGAGAAGTAGCCCATTTCCCTTAGTGGCCAGGACCAATAGAGTCAAAATGGCCTTACTTCTAAAATTGTTACAAGCAAAATATTGATAAAATTCTTCACAGATATGGAACAAAAATTCTAAACTTCAATACAACAAAAAGGACAGAATAACACAAGTCATTCTGAACAACAAGGGGAAGGTGGGGATGTCACAATCCCACATATAAAGCTACAGTGGTAAAAACAGCATGGTATTGGCAAAAAAAAAAGAATAAAGGAAAAGACTTGTGGATCAAGGAACAGAATAAAGGGTACACAAACAACTCCAAGCACATTCAGCTACCTTACCTTTGAGAATGGATCAAATCCTTTTACTGGTGGAAAAATAGCCTCTTTAAAGATTGGTGCTGAAGACTTAACATAGACCCATATCTCTCATCATACACCAAACTAAAACAAAAAGAATAAAAGATGTCAATGTGAAAATGGAAACATTTAATCTTCTGAAAGATGGAACAAGTGAAACTTTTGAAGACATGTGCATATAGCCAAGGATTTTCTGAATAAATCCCAATTGTATGAGAAATATTTTCAAAACTCAATGAACAATATTACATACATTTAAAAAGCTTTCCCACAGCAAGGAAGTCAACAAAAGAGTGAAGAGACAATTTTGAGAATGGAAAAAAATATTTAGACTGCTATTCCTCAGACGAAACACTGATATCCAGACTACACAAAGAACTGAAAATATTAGGACCTTCAAATTTAGACCCAATTAAAAAAATGGGCAAATGAAGTGCATATACACTTCTCATATGAAGAAATACAAGTGGCTAATAAATAAATGAAAGTGTTTAACATTATTTGCCATTCAAAAATGCAAATTAAAACTACAGCATGATTCCATCCCACTTCAGAAAGATGGCTATATTGAAGAAATCAAATCACACATGTTGGAGTAGCTGAGAGGGGGAAGGGGCACTCTTCTTCTTTCTTGGTGGGAGTGTAAACAGGCACAGCACCATGGAGGGCGATTCCTCAAAGAACTAAACATAGTTATTCCTTTCACCTTGCCATTCCTGTAGTAGTTTCCATCCTGAAAGAGTTGAGCATATCAATTTACAATAACACACACACACACACACACACACACACACACTCACACACACACACATATATTTCACAATATATAAATCTTGGACATAACAATAAATTTACTTTAACAGATGAATGGACCAAGAGACAAAGAATGTGATATTTATACACAATGGGGTACTGTTTTTCCATGAAGAAAGACAAACTTAGGAACACAAGTGCACCTTGGGATCATAATGTTACATGAGTAAAGTGAGACAGATAAGCTTACATATCTGATAGTTTCTATTATGTGAGAACCTCATTATATCTATAAAGTGCAAGAATACAAGGAATAGACCATAGGAAATAGGAAATAGTGAGATGAATCTTTCAAAAACGGTAAAGGAAGTGAAAGCTGCAGAGAAAGCAAAGTACAGGAGGGAAAGGAGATTTTTAGGAAGGGCAGATTGTGACAGGCTGGGTAGACACACTGAGCCACTAGGACGACTGTCATCATCATGAATTAAAAATGATGGAGAAATGTCCTGTGCATGCCCAAAGATGAATGCAACCTCTGTAAACACGTACCAATTAAAAGAATGAGCCAAAGCCCTTTTCATCATTCATTCCAAGCAAATATTTTCCCCGCCTGTCCTTTTCTAGCAATTCTCTTACACATTGTTGACATTTGAAGACAGCTGAAATTTGTGTAAAATATGTTTTATAACCAAGAAATAATCTCATGTTTTATTTTATTCAAGAATAGTAGCTCTGGGGATATAGCTTAGGTATGGTACACAGAGCTTGCTTGGCAAGCACAAGGTCCTCAGTTCCATTCCTGATCCCACCCCCCAAAAAGAAACAAACAAAAGAGTAGTTTGTTTCCCAGTATTAAAACTGGGAAATTGTTTAGCAAATGTAGTTTTAATAGGTAGTTTTGTTATTATGAAACAAGTTAGCTTCATCAGTCATTATTCTAAGTGGTTAATGGTGCTATAAGTGTAAGGCAAACAAAATGTTTCCCATCCCCGTTCACTTCTTCTGGTGGGTCTGAGCTCTGCCGTCACAAGAAGCAGATAAACAGCAAAAAGCATATGTATTATATTTATATTTTTAAGTGTGCATGGGAATAGTCACAGAAAACAAAGAATTAAAAGCAGTTAGGTCCAGGTATTTCAGTATTAAGTTGAATAAAGTGTGGTGATTTTGGAGAAGCAAGTGAAATAGATGGTAGGTTGAAGAAAGGGAAAAGTTCCTACACTGAGATCTACTCGGAGAGATTTCACTTTTTTCTGCTGTCTCTGATTATAATAATCTTCTCTAACTCCTGGCAGTGAGAGAATATTTTTCCCAGCACAATCTTACTTCTGCCTTTCAAGAAGAGAGGGAAGGCCAGAGTGTTGTTCCTGCATCTGCTTTTTGACGAATATCTTCAGTTCAGACCAACCAAGAGAGCGAACTGACATGTACAGAAATCCCTCCTTCAGAAGACAGGCCATAAAGATTGATT
This sequence comes from Octodon degus, assembly GCF_000260255.1. Lineage (NCBI taxonomy): Eukaryota > Metazoa > Chordata > Mammalia > Rodentia > Octodontidae > Octodon > Octodon degus. The sequence continues at coordinate 6,436,653 of NW_004524589.1, read as the reverse complement.
TTCTAACAGTTGTCTGTAATTATACCAATCATTCTTTCTCAATATTTTTATAAAGAATCATACATTGTGCAAATAAATATTGTTGCTTTTACTGCTTTATTTTTTTATTTATTTTTTATTTTTGTATGAGCAGACTATATTTATTGAGGGAAAGAAAGCTCCTGTCCAAGAGAGGAACAGGAGGGGGGCACGAGTGGGTTGTTCCCTGGGGAAGCTGTCTATTCCAGGGACTTTTATAGTGTAAAACTGTAAGGGGTTAAAGTAGAGAAAGGGAGAATTTGCTTCGGTGGATGTGGGGTGGGACAAAGCTATGGTCAAGCAATGAAATTACAAGCACCATTGCTCAGGTAAAATTGATTAAGTCCGGGACCAAATGGGGAAGTGAGTCACAGAGTAAAAATGATTTCTTTCTCGCTTGCTTGCTTGCTTGCTTGCTTTCTATCTGTCTGTCTTTCTTTCTGTCTTTCTTTCTCTCTCTCTCTCTCTCTCTCTCTCTCTCTCTCTCTCTCTCTCTCTCTCTCTCTTTCTTTCTTTCTTTCTTCTTCTTTTTTTTTGGCAGAACCAGGGATTGAACTCAGGTCCTTACACTTGCCAAGCAAGCACTTACTGTACTGAGCCCTTGCTTTAATGTTTATAATTTCTAACTTTGAGAAATAGTTATGGGCACTAGATAATGGGAGTGAGTGAAGTCTAAAAAGTATGTTTAGTTTCTTCTTCAAAGGGAGGTTAAATTGTTTTAATAATAAAATACTGTTTGAAACTAAATGCTGATTATAAGTTTAAAGCTTGTTCTACTGTTGTTTGAAGTGTAAATAAACTATCTCTCAATTTACTAATTATCTTCTTATGCCCTTTTTCAAAAGTTCATATAAATAAGACACACGACATTGATATTCATTCGATTATATCTATTATTTCCTTATTTACATATTATTATTGACAAACATTAACTGTATCTTAGAAAGACTGAACCTCATCTGTTACATAAATTTATTTCATAGCTCATATTTTTACCAGTTTGCAAATCTCTCTCAGAAAATTCCACATTGTAACATTCCTTGTGATCAGTAAATAAGACCAACTGTTCTGCAGAAAAACAATTATTGCATTATGTGTGTTCAGAGCCAAAGGAAGCTCTCTTAGAAATAGGATGGCTCTTAGAAAAATTTTTGTTATAAAATTATTGCTAAGAAAGCTATATGATTAAGATATTAAGAGTCCTATTATCGAGAATAGTCAGAGTCCATAACTTTGGCCAACTGGCTACCCTCTCCCTTGAGGCAAGCACTTGACTTCTGCCAATTTATCCTCCTCAAGCGTTTCAAGGATTTATTTTTCTGTACAGTTTTGTTTGGAGTTTTTTTATGAAAAAATTCATTTGTATAATTATTCACCTCTTTTTAACCCAGTTGAGTGATATAAAATTTTATTGTGTTAAATTACATATTGATTTACACAAAAATGATACAAATATAAACATAAAACTTAAAAAAATTTTTTTTGTATTTTAGGGAAGGGTCACAGGGTATTCAGGGTCACACTAGTAAATCAGATTCATGGTGATTCTCCTGTTTACAGCCTCCCACGAGCTAGGATTACAGGTGTGCGCCACCACGCCCAGTCTCAATTGCTGTCTCAGAAGAGCCCACAAGGCAAGCCCAGCGATCGAACCCCAGACCCCTGCACCTGCTTGTAGGCACTTGAATCTTCTCAGCTATTTGGCCAGCCCCATAAAGCTTTTTTAATAGTGATTTTAACATCTGCTAACAAATGTTTGTACGTGTGGTGAATCAGCCTGAGGAATTTGTTGTTTGATCTCCCTCTCTGTAGGGAATATTATAGTGAGTGCAGGCTCACATCCTACACCACTTTTGTCAAAAGACTATTTTCATATCAAGAACAATGCGATGAAGTTCGATGATTAATGTCAGCTTTGTTTATAGTAACAGTTAAAACTAATTGTCCTGAAATCTCCTTCCCATATCTGAAATGCTCTCTGCTTTCACAATTCTTTGCATTAGTAAATGCAAACCTTCTGCCTCCGCCCACAAGCTTCCCCACTGCTTTAGCCTCAGCTGTGTCCCTCACCTGAATTGCTTCAGTGCTTTTTCACTTTCTCTTGTGCCTTCTCCTACCCACAGTCTGTTTTTGTTGCAGGCGAAATGATTAAAAGATTAACCACCAGTGGCCCTCCTCCACAACACATACATTGCTGAAGCTTCCCAATTTGCTGAAGGTTTTATTTCAAATATTTAATTCATCTTTGATGTGTGAGGATGTAAACACAATACTCAACCACTCTACTGTTCCTTCATACATGCACAGATGCACATGTATGCACATAACCAATCCCCTTTATCTTCCACTATGTACCCTCTGTGCCCCCTACTCTACCCTGCGTGGCATTGCTGATAATCCCTGATGCAATTAACCTCTTGCATTTTCTTCACACACCCATTGGGTCGAGTTATACTCATGAGATATCTTCATTCAGGTCTTCTCATTTTCTTTGTCTTGCTATTCAAATGTCTGTGTCTGACAGGGGTGATTAATATCCATTTTTGTAGAAAGTGGCGATCACACACTTCAGTTTCCTCTTTATTCCAGAGTCTCCCCATCAGAGAATGAAAATAAATAACTAGTGTATAAGTAAACAGGCATGCATACCTTCTGAAACCATTGTAAAAATGTATTTTGGTGTAAAAAAGTACACTACTTTTTTAATGACATTGAAAATGAACTGAAGCATAGGTTCCTAGTTAGATGTAGGGTTAATCTGATGGTTTGCTTCATAATGATTTGGCTTCCTTTTTCTTATGAAACCATTCTTTGATTCACTTGTGACTACACAGGTTCAATTTTTCCCTTGTATAATCCTGCATTGTAGTAGCAGTAGCAGTAATAACAATGGTAATAATAATTAGCCTTCACTGAGCATTTAGCATGTGCCACCGAAGGTAATTACTTAGATCAAACTTTCTCATTTGCTTTCCACAGCATTATTCTGGTATGTATATTATTATTTAATTCCAAGTAAAAAAAAATAAAGTTTGTGAAAGTATTAAATCACTCAAAGTCATAAAAACAAGAGAAGGAATACTGAATTTTACCCTCACTAAGGGGCAAAGATCTTTGACACCCTGCTACATTGTTGAAACAGAACTTGATGGGTCCCCTATGACCTTCTGGACCATAACTATCTGAACATGCTAACATACTCAAGTCCTGGCTACCTTGTATTTGTTGAATTATAAATCAGCATGGATAATGCACAGAGGGACTTACATATCTTTACATCAACATAGTTTTGGTTTATATGCTGCAATTTTAACACATTAAAACCTGAAAAAATAGCTCTATAATTACCATAAAATTTACTTCGTCAAGATTGCAGTCCTATTAAGAATTAGCAGTTGGAAGCCCTGAAATTAAACAAAATAAAGTGAAACTCTCTTAAAGGTTTAGAGCAGTTTCATCTGCCTTTGGGAAACTCAAACTCTAATTTAAAACAAAGGTAAAAATCAAGCTATACCAACAAAATTGTTTTGCCCCCAAAGATCACCTCTCCCTGAAGGTTTCCCTAAAGCTATTTATTATTTTAGGTAGACACCTAGCTTTGCTACTGCTCTTTCTCAGGGGAAGAAAGATGCAAGATCCTGATAAATTTAACATTCCTTATACTGAGAATGTCTCCCAGGAGACACAACCACTTGCAGCAGTGCATGCGGACTCTCAGTAAACAGCCTGCGAAAGCGGCTCTTAGATAAAACCAGAGTCGGTGCAAGCTCCTTCCCTCTTCCCTGAAGCAAGCACTTGACTTCTGCCAGTTTATCTGCTTCAGCGTTTCAAGGATTTATTTTCCTGTGTAGATCAATTTGCACACGTGAAACGAAACATTTGTGATAAAACTTTTCATAGTTCTTACTCACTTTGTTTTATGACTCATTACTTTTTAGTCTTATTAGAAATACCTGTGAATCATTTCAACATGCAGATAAATGCAACACATTAAAATTACTAGAATTGAAAAGTCTTTGCAGAGATCTTCTATAATAAACATAAAATTATTCATTAAAAGTCCAGGTCAATAATTATCATAATTTTCTTACATAATAAATTTAAAAGAAAATGGAAAAGTAAACATAGTTAAGGCAGGCCAAACAGCTCAGTGGATTAAAGTGCCTGCTTAGGCAGATGCAAGGGTTGGGGGTTTAATCCCTGAGCCTGCTGTGCTGGCCCAGCCCCGGGGGCGTGTTGAAAAGGCATTTGGGACTGGGAGTGGTGGAGCACGCACCTGTAATCCCACCTCTTGCTAGGCTGTAAACAGGCATATCACTATGAGCCCGATCTAGTTGTGAGTCCCTGAACACCCTGTAGACCCTTCCCTAAAAAACAGACACACACACGCACAAAAAAAAAAAAAGAGAAAGAAAGAAAAGTAAACATGGTTTCCAGGCATGTAATTGGTGTGCTGAGACCACAGTTAACTGTAAGTGTCACACACATTTTGGGAACTTGGAGCACTAGAAAACTCAACATGTATTCATATTTTAGGCAATAACTATG
>NW_004524589.1:6416776-6429878 GCF_000260255.1 Octodon degus | reverse complement strand
ACTGTTACATCCCTTGCAGAAAAGAGAATGGAAAGTATAGATGGAAAAGAAACTGCCATGAGGGACTGGTCACTGGAAAACAAAGAGTTTTCAAAGTATTCTAATCTCATCCCAGGAATTCATAATTCATAGGCAAGTATATCATGGCAATGTTTAAAAGTGACACTATTAAGCCTTCCTTTTCTGATTTCATATTCACTTAAGCAAATACCTTTCATCATCATTATTATCACCTGCTCTTTTCCTTATTCATTGGCCCAATAAACTGCAGCAGGATATAGGTCAGGTAACTTAATTTCCTGTGCTAACCTATTAAAGAATGACAGCGACATCATGAAAATAAAGTTCTGCAGTATCTGGCATTTCTCATTAATCAACCTAAAATCTCTGCCACTGCCTGGCATTTTGAGTTTTTCAGTACACTGTGAAGGGCTCTGTGATATGCAATGGGACACAAGGTGAATGATGTTAATTAAAAGAATCTGCAAAGTAAAATGTTGGTTATACTTCCCAATTGACAGAGAAAAGTCTAAGGGAACTTTTACTTTGAATACAGTAGGTGGTTAACATTTGCTTGTTATGTAGCATAGTGAATACTTGAAATGTCAGCAATCTCTTTTGTAAGAGACTTTTTTCTAGCCAAGTGCATGTCACATATGAAGAGTGACCTTATTTATTGTCCAACAAGGCATTTTTGATGATGTAATGGGTATTATTAATGGTTACATGAAGAGGCATCCACTATCCATAGTGAAGTTGAATGTGTGATTTACTTATGTAGGCTGCCAAAATCCTGCAAGATTTGGTTTCTTACTCAAGGCAGATAAAAAAAATTTCTACATCAGTATTAATGAAAACATGTAAAATTAAATCATGTCATTTTACATGAAGAAAGGAGAATGAGGATAAAGCTGGAGTATGAAAGAGAGAACTAAATAAAGCAAAGCATCACCAAAAAGCAGATTGGGGAAGGGCTATTGTATGTTTTCTTGAAACCCAAATCAGTACCAGCCCTTTCCTTGTTTGTTTCTTTTTAATAATTGTCTTGTCAATGGACAAATGATAACTGTACATTTATGGAGTGCAATAGGAAGTCTTTATCTTTAACTATATTGTAGGCAAGGAAGCTGATTTTGTTATTTTTTATGAGCAGAATATATTTATTGAAGGAAAGAAAGCTCCTGTCTGAGAGAGGCACAGTAGCTGGCCCCAAGCAGATTGTTCACCTTTTTCTTTTTTTTTTTAGTCTTTGATTCTTACTTTCTTGTTCTGTGATTGTTAGAGATTAGAGTCTGTCTTTTGCAGAAAAAATAATTTACCAAAAATATGATTGAATTATTATGAACCACAGAGTATATTTTTCATTTTAAATAATCTTTTAAGAGGTACTCAACAAGAATGAGAATTTCCAACACACTGGAATGAAAACTAAGATCAGAAGATGACCAAATACTACATCAGAAACCTCAGCATCCATGACTTCTTACCTATAATAAGGTTGTTTTTTCAAACTACATTTTTGTGTTCTGGAGGAGGTACAGAAGATGATTTAGAAATGTGATCTTGGGTCAGAGAGTATGAGGAATTTCACACTTGCATATTTTAGTCCATAGATTAAAAACAAATGTCCTAAATTCTTCAAATTTCTTAATGGTAATAATAACAGTGTTAGGATATTTCTTCAAGTAGTACGGTTATAACTACCCAAGAGACTTCCAAAGGCTCATACTTTATTGAATCAATAAAATCGAATTTAATTTTTTTACATTTTACATTTTAATATACTTCAGAGACTATTTGTTCTATTCAGTGCCTTGAAACACTATGAAACTGGAAGCACAAAACACAAAACATGGAGTGTGTATTATTAAAACCATGAAAAGAAAGTTAAAGAAAAACACATAATAGTTAACCTAGATAAAAGTTTCCAAGGAAACAGCTTCAATGGGTATTAAAAGAGGAGGATTAAGGGAAATGCATTCCCCCACAAGTGTGTTCTTTTTGGTTCCTCTTAAAAATGCTAATAGAAATTAATGCACTTAACAAAAACTTCCAATAAACTTCATAATGATCCCTTGAAAAATCTTTTGTCATATAAATTTTGAAATAGAGAAATGTATGAAATTATATCAGAATTTTTGTGGAAAACCTCTATTATCAATGTAGTGATGTATATCTTGCATACAACTTTTTTTTAAAAAAATGCAGGGCAGACCAGATAACTCAGTGGATTAAAACACCTGTTTAGACAGATGCAAGGACTGGGGCTTGAACCCAGGCCTGCTGTGCCAGCCCCACACCTGGGGCACGCTGAGATGGCAGCTGGACTGGGCATGGTGGCACACACCTGTAATTCCAGCTCTTGGGAGGCTGAGAACGGGAGGATCACTATGAATCCAATATGTGGAGTGAGACCTTGTAGTTCCTGTATGAAATACTTTAAAAAAAACTGCATACAGAAAACTAATGAAATTACAAAATAGACCTCCAAAAATTATAATAATTTCATCATTGATAACTGAATTTTAATTGTCTCAGTTGCTCTTCTCTCGTTGCTGGGACAAATACCTGACACCCAAAATGAAGGAAGGAAAGGTTTATTTAGTTCACAGTTACTGGAGGTTTCTCTCCATACTCAGCTGGCTCCAAGGCAGAGTGGCACAGGGTAGAGGGCATCAGTTCATGGCGGTGGCAAAGAGCAAGAGAACCAAGGGAGGAGCAGCAGCAACAGTAAGGCAACAGAGAGAGAGAGAGAGTCTGTCTCTCTAGCTCTTTCACATTACACTCAGGCTATCTGCCTCAGGCTAGGGGAAGTACTCACATTCATAAACCCAGCAGTACTATGACCCATAATCCTAACTCTGGATCACCCATATTCCCAGTGGATCATGAATTAATCTCAAAATCTAGAAGTTCCCGCTCCATGACTACATGAGGCTTTGGGGGAACAAGTAGACACAAACCATAACATAAATATAATCAGAATCTAAAAGTTAAATTACTTGAATTTGGATTTTAACACTTTGTTTTAATACCAAGAATCAAACTCAGTACTTTGCACTTGCCAGACAGGCACTGTGCCATTCAACTGTATCCCCAGCCCTGATGCAATTTTATGAATAAAAGTTGGAATGGGGCCAGCTGAACAGCTCAGCAGATTAAAGCACCTGCAAGCAGGCGCAGGGGCCAGGGATTCAATCCCTGGGCCAGCTTTGCTGGCTCTGCTGAGATGTCAATTGAGACTGGGTATGGTGGCATGCCTGTAATCCCAGCTCTTGGGAGACTGTAAACAGGCGGATCACTATGAGTCCAATGTAGTAGTGAGATCCTGAACACTGTGTAGACCCTTCCCTAAAATACAAAAAAAAAAAAAAAAAAACAGTTGGAATGAAAAATGAAAAATGATGAGAGAAAAATGCCATATTTATATCTTTCTTGCCATATCCTCCTGAACACAAAAAATGTGTCATGCTTAAGGAAGTATTCATGAATACAACTGGTTATAGCTTCTGTGCCAATTTTAAATATATATAGGAATAAAAAACTTAAAATAAGTTTACACGTACTTAATAAAACAATTTAATATGATTGCCCTCTAGCCTCTGGTGTGGAGAATTTCCAATACATATTCCAATACAAAGTAATGTCAATATTTTACTTACCTGCATAATACTAACAAAAAAATCATTCAAACAAATTCAGATAGTGAATGTATAGATTTGTATCTATAATACACTAACAATAGAACATGAGGATGAGTTTATGCTAATTTTAACTTTTAATATATTTTTATAGTATAAATGTTGTCAATTGTTTTAAGAAGTAGTTAAATATGATTTTCCCTGTTGTTTAAATTTCCATCTTATAAATGTATTTACTTAGTCCTCACTTAGTAAATCCTGATTTGATTTTTATTTGTAGAACTAATACTAAGCTGAAAATCTCTGCATATCACCCAGTTAATGTTCTTCCTTTTACAGAAGTAATGCATATGGAGTATAAATTCATTTTTATAAACTATGACCCTTAAAAAGAAGAAATTTATTCATATATTGTCATTATCATAAGGAAAAGAAAACTTTGAGACAAAATTAGTCTTAATTATGCCCCCCAGAAATAACATTGGCAAATGAATGTTTGTAAATACAAGTAATTTTCATTTGACATAAATTATTAAGCCCAAAGATGGTAATAAATAGACTTCAGAAATCAGAGCTAATGTATTCTATGTCATTATTTATTTAGTAGTATAACAATCTGTATGACCTCTCTTCTAAATAACTAGGCAGTCTAAAAATGATCCTGTCGGTAGCTACATGGATACAGTAATTGGTGTAATTCTTCACTTTCTTGTCCTTGTTTCTACTGTATTTTTATCTTAATTCAGTCATATATTTATGTTTCTCATTAGAGTTTGTGCTCTTTGGATAGAATTAAACAATGTCCAGCAAGTTATCGGTATCATAGCTTAAATTTTGAAACTGACAGAGATTTTGGTCTTTAGGTTTGATAGTCAAGTGCTATAATTTGTTTTTAAATTTTTACATACAAAATAGAACAATGATATTAAATTATCTCCACAAAAATATACAACTCAACAAAAATAGAAATTGGAAATTAAGAAGCCTATAATGATTGAAGGTAATCTAGAAATTCAATACATTTAAAAATTTTAGAAATTATGAATGCAAATTTCTCTCATGCAGCCTTTACACACTAAAGTAAAAATGAAACCTCACATAACTTGATATAATTTTAAATTTCACTTGCTTATGTTAACATCTTCTTGATGTTATATCAATAGAACATATATAAGATCTGAAGGGGTCAGTGGAAGAAATTTCTTAGAAATTTTCCCATAAAGAGCACAATAAATATCTTTTTAAATTATATGATTATATTGCAAATACATGATAGGACAAATGTTAATTAAGAAAGTATTTCATATAATAAAATCGACCATATTTTTAGAAAAGCTTTTTTCCCCTTTAATTTTTTTATTTGGTACAGGGCCTCACTATGCAGCTTGGTCTCATAGTAAGCCTCCTCTCTCAATCTCCCCAGTGCTGGGATTATAGGCATGTGTCACCACTTCTGGTTTCAATGGCCACTTAAGCATGCAGCCAGCATGGCATGTCGTACCAACGATTGAGTTCAGGTTCTTGAGCTTGCCAAGAAGGCACATACACCACCAAGTGATCTGCCTGGCCCTATAAAACACATTTTTGACAAAATACTTTCAATAAAAGCATTACATCATGCAATTACATATACATATTTGAAGTTAGATAGTTTTGAGATAATCGGTTGGTAAATGCCCGTGATGAAGAATTGGCTACCATTTCTAAATGTAGAAGTATGTTGGAGGGCAACAAAAGCAAACACAAATGTTTTATCTTCAGAATGGATAAAACATTCTGAAAAATATGTATTGTTTCAAGCCTGTCTAACATTTATTTGATTTTATTTTTCATGCATTTGGTATGGGTCTTACTACACAGCTAAGGTTTGTAGTGATCCTCCTGCTTTCACCCTCCCCAGTGCAGGGATTACAGAATGCATACTATGCCTGGTTTTGGTCGCCTACTCAGTGCACCTGGGAGTGTTGCTGGCACACATGTCCTGCCAGAGATTGAATCCCTGTCTCTGCACTTGCCTAAGCAGGTGCTTAGTCTGCTGAGCTACCTCACCAGTCCCTTTCTATTATTTTTTAACATAATCTTCACTATTATTCTACAAATCCTTTGTTGTAATTTATCTCCCACCTCAAATATCTTCAATATTTAATATTCAATATATGCATTGAATTTAAATAACTGCATTCACAAATTAAGAAACGATGCATATAACTTTCATAAGAATAACTATGTATAACTATATAATTCTTGATATACAAAACAATAAAATTCCTATAACTGAATACTAGTATGATGTAATTCTGATCGGGAAAATATTAAACTTAAGTGTCATAGTCTATTTTGATCAATCTACATTTCATATATATATATATATATCAGGGTCTACAAGGTGTTCAGGATCTCACTACTAGATTGAACTGACATGGCAAGTCTGGGGATCAAGCCCCCGGGCCCTGTGCCTGCTTGCAGGTGCTTTAACCTGTTGAGCTATTTGGCCGGCCCTCACTCATATATTAGTGGTCCTTCAGAGTTTCGAATGGCAATGTAGAGGTATCACATCTATATAATGCGAGAGTAGGCTACAAGGTAAATCAACCTGAGGCTCTGCTCCATAACATCCTTCAGAAACCCTTTCACATTTCCAGGTAACTTAAATCATGCAGTCCCTTCTTATTTTGCCTATGCTCTTTTCATAGATATATAGATGTTAGATAGAGAGACAGACAGATTTCTTTTTCCAGGGCATCTGAATCCTGAGCCTCTTTTCAAAGCATGTTAGGTTATTTTCAAACTACAAAAAGAAAAATAATAATAATACCATAAATTGACTATCTAATAAATAATCAAAATTTCTTAGTGATTTGTCAGGTGAGAAACTTAAGGTCAAGCTCCAGCAGCTGTGGTGTCTGGTAGACCTTATTTTGGGTCATAGAGTGTGCTGTATGTTCATGTTCTCACAGGTGGAATGGAAAAGCTAGATCTCAACAGCTTTGCTTATGAAGGCCTTTCCCTCATCATGGTCATTAAACAGAGGTCCTGTTTTGATACTATCACAATGCGATTAAGTGTTATCATAAAAAGTTCAAGAAAGCCTAACAATTTGAACAGGAGCCCCAGGGTTCACCACATAAATAGGGAAACTTGCTCACAAATTTTCAAACTGAAAATGCTTTTGTTTCACTCTCAGGATGGCAACGTAGATGTGGACTTGGATATAGGGTCCTGCCCTTTCACTGAGACTACAAAACTGTCCTGTTGATTTCAGATATATTTTAGTATTTATATACATATTCATGTACATATATATGTTCTCTACCATTGACTCAAATCTCTCTACCTTTAACTTCTTCCTTTATTATAGAGCATTCGGAAGGAGGAATTGTCTTACCTATCATGTCTGATTAAGTACAACTTTATTTCACTTATTTATTTATTTATTTATTTATTTATTTTTAATGTATTTAGTATGGGGTCTACAGAGTCTCACTACACAGACTGGACTCATAGTGATCCTCCTGTTTTCAGCCTCCTAAACCCTAGGATTACAGGCACACCCCAGTACACCCAGTCTCAGTCACTGTTTCAGCATGCCAAGGAGTGGAGCCAGCAAGACATGCTGTGAATCAGACCCCAAACTTTTTGCCTGCCTGAGCAAGTGCTTTAGTCAGCTGAGCTATCTGGCTGGCCTGTAATTCAGTACATACTTTAAAATACAAGTTTAAGCACTAAGTATATCAAGCCCGTATTCCTCCATATGTGAAATGTTTCTTATGCAAATTACAGTTAATATCATAAGAAGAACTAGGAGGTTTATTGAGTAGATAAGTAACTGTTCTAATATCTAATATTGATGGATTATACTAAATTATTTACTTTCAAATATAATTCTCGATTTTCAGTAACTGTAAACAAGGAATCAGATTAAAAACCACATGGACACTGGACAAATAAAATGCTATTACTTTATTATGACCATGAAAGTTTAAATCTGGTGGAGTCAAATTTATCTAAACAATGTTAATGTTACAAACATTTAGAAAGAGTATAGATACATTACAAATAGAAAAGACTTTTTAAGTCCCTCCCGTATGAAAAAAAATTGGGACTTATAATTCCAGACATTTCTGCCCATATTTAATTATTTTAAGTAAAGAATGTAGAAAGTACTATAATTAAAGAGAAGAGATGTCTGTTGTTTTCTGTCATGTTTATTTCTCAAAACGTATGCCTTTTAAAATATTTGAAAAAAAAAGTTTTTGAGGCTTCTGGGAAGGTACTGGAGTAGAAAGTAGCAATAATTCAGCCTTTCCAAGATATGGAATCTGGGCTCTTGATTGTAACAATTTGAAGAAGAAAAGAATGAGAAAGGTATTCTGACCAAGAAATCGGAGCCTTCGGAGAAGTTGAAGAGACAGATCACAATGCCCAGCAAGGAGGCAGGGCACTGTACGCCCTCCCTGGCTCCTGCATCATGGGTCTTTGAGCTAATTAAACACATTAAAGAAAACATTGGGGAAACAACATTGTGTGAAGCATAGAGATGACAGCCTTGAGGAAGTCATATTCTACGTGCTGCTGTGCACACCAGCGAAAAGCACACCTTTAAATTGTAGTCAGATATGTGTCACATTTTGATTTTAGAATCTCTGTCTCCCATGAGATAACTTAATCTATTCTAAAACTGCAGAAGTTATTAAAGTTGTTATTTTTTTTTCTCCTTGAGTATCTGAATGTGGTTCAAATTCTTGTCAAAGATTGTAAGATTCTATCACAGTGTTACTAAAACAATAGTGCCTATAACTTTACTCAGTGTGCAGTTGGCTCTGTTTGGTGAATTACACCAAGTACCTACATTTTCTAAATCATAATAAGTAAACATGAAAAGCCTAACATAATCTCAAATTTGAGTATAATCACTATGAGAATTAGTACTGAGGTCTACAAAAATGTAAAGAGGGATTATCAGAACTCAAGCTATGCCTGATATATAATACCTATCATAGATGGATGGATGATTGATAGATAGATGCATACATAGATATGATAGGGAGGTAGAATACAATACTCCAATGAGTGCACACAATAAGTGAATGTGCTGACTACAGTTTTCCATGCCTCTTTTATGATACTGTACCTTCCTAGACTCGAGCTTCATTTATATTAGAACACTATAATCCTTTACATGGCTCAGAAATGGCTCATCAAACTTTCATATCTTAGGAAAATAATGAGAGGTTGCTGTCATTTACTTTGTTGTTGACATTGCTATGAGATCAAAATGAAAAGGCAGGAATTATCATAATTGCAAATGGATGCACACCAAATATTTATTAACACTATTTTTTAGAATTCAGCAGTGTGCCTAAATAAATGATAAGGTCACTCTACAATGTAATATCAATAACCTAAATACCAGGTCCAACATTAAAATGAAGATAGTAGAGCCCCCAGTGAATGTACTTTCAATTCATGGAAAAATTTGATTTGTAACCTCCTCTGCCTTTTTCTTCTCCCTCTTCCTTTCCCCTCTCCCTTTCCCCTACAAATAAATCTCTAGAAAATAGAGAACTTGAACAGCAGATAAATGAATACCTCAATTAATTGACTATTATAATAGGTAACAGAATAGCCACAAACATAGTAACAAAATGAGGCATAAAATGTATGTTTTTCAAAAAATGAGGCTGTGCTGTATCATTTATGTACTTCTGACAAATTAGAAAGAACCACTGTAAGTGCAAATCTTTCATATAATCTCCATGTCCACATTGACATGGATTTCTACCTAGGAAATTGCCAGGATGTAAAAATAAACAAATCACTTCCATTTTATAATGTTTACAAAAATGAATATTTACTCAAAAATAGCAAACATATTCTTTTCATGTTGTAGTATATTTTATTTAGTAAGTGCTACTTGAACCACTATCCTTTGTGGAGTAACGTGGGAAACTTTTGAGTGAGATGCATGTTACTTTGTTTACTGTCAGCAATTGTCAGCCTACAGCTTCCATAGAAATCATGACTTTTCACTTCATCTACTCTAAATTTTGTATACTCATTCCTAGAACGATTTGCTTAAAAACTTAATATCCACAATAAATTAAAAAATAAACTATTAAAGGATTTAGTGAAAAGTTTGTATTACCTAAAACCTTTCTTGATGAAAATAATATTATATGTTTTGTTATTTCTACAGGGGGAAAATTGAAGGTTTAGGCAAAGACACCCAAATTGTTAACTGGGTGAAATGGTATCTACTGGAACGGTAGCTTTCTTTCTGCCTCCAGAGGATGGAAAGAATATTGGCTCCCTTTTCTAGAGATGAAACATAAGAGACTTCTAAAGGATGAAGCTGACATACAGGGGAAAATCTATATAAACACAGAAAGCTTGAAAGTGAAATGTAAGGCTGTGATAGCTTTTCATTAGCAAGGGTATTTCTGTGTATAATGATGCTCTTGGAATTTCACTGGAGGCAGCGTATGTCTGGCTTCCTATGCTTCACTGTGTTCAGGCACCACCATAAAATCAATTTGTCAGCCTCAAGTGAATCAGTGAAAGGAAAATAAAATCATCAATTGCCCTAGAGTCAAAACAAACTGAGAAAGTTGTGGAGAATATCAAGGAAGTACCAAATTTATAACATAAAGATAGAGGTAGGAAGCAGCAATTGAACTCTAATAACCATTTCAACCCAAAGCCTAATTAGTTTCTATAAAAACAACACTTCAGGAGGTTAATTCTCTTTACTGGATATTGGATATGGACTTAGTTTTTTACAGAATGTTTCCTAGCATGCCAGCCAGTAGAATGACCTTAAAAGTTCAAAACATTTTACATACACTAATATGAAACAGAGATAATTCCAAGTGATATCTATCAAATATATGTCCATTTTTCCATCAGTATGGTTCAATGAGCTGTCTAATCTCTCAGACATAGAATGAGATATGGGAGTTGACTCTATTGCTGACAATTTTTATATCAAAGTAATTTAAGCATTATAGCCAAAATCAAATGACCATCATAAAATGAGATATTTTATTGAAAGTTAGTTATTGTGTAGAAAGAAGATTCAGCAATTTGAAAATTTATAGGAATATATTGGATAATTGACCACCAATCTTTAGGTTTATATAGGAAGCTTGTCCTGTACCTCTGTTGTATAAACTGAGAAATCACAGTTAGAACTGCCTTAGGGGAGCCAGGTAGGAGTTGTTGACTTTTGCATGAGGAGCTCTTCTTTCACACGGGATGTCACAATTCCATTTCAATACTGCATGGCTTAGGCTCTATTATTTATTCATTAAGAAATAATGAATTATTATTCATTTTATTTAATGAATAAATAATATTTCATTTTTATTTTTGAAGGATAAAACCATTGATAAAAAAATAAAATTTGTTAATCATTTACGGGGAAAAGCACACCTAGTTGAGGAAAAAAATACACGTGAATCAGTAGAAGGGAGGTATTTCAATACCTCCTAAATAGGAGTAATGAATAGGAATTTCATAGAACACACACATAGATCTATATATACAATTATATATGACATTGTAAGTAGTACATGGAAAAATTAAGACTCATACATTAAACAAATTTTACATTTACAATGAGCTTTATTTTTACATTATCCAACTGCACTCACTGGATTTGGTAATGGTGAGGGCCTTGGTATTAATGATTATGAAAGGACCAGAAGTAAGTCCCTAGGATTGTGATACTTGAACTGCCTTCAAGGACTCTGAAAAGAATAAATAATTTCTGGCTAGTACCATGGCCATGTGAAAAGCAAGGTCAGTCTTGTTTCGACTGTTTTGGGAAGCAATGATTGTATCCCCTGAGATATTATAACTTTAAGTATGTGCTTCACATCCATTTGTATTTTGCAATTGGGTGTGCTACAGGTTATATGATTTAAGAAACTAGCATACAAACACTGGACAGTGGAAAAAGAGCACAAAAGGCTGTTGAGAAGCCACACAACTCAGGCAGTGTGGGCTAAATAGAAACCTAAGCAATAGCCTTACAGAAGAGAGGCACAGAATCAGAACCTTAAAATTTATGAAAAATGAATTAATTAGGAGTGAGAATGTATAAGTGTATTGGAAAAAATAAATCATACTTTAATATTGAATATGACAGAAAAATTTATAAGTAAGCCTAACCATCTAAAGTAATAAGTAATAAAAATAAAACCAAAGATAAGATTGAGCTTGCATGAAACAATTGTCAAATTTGAAAATAGTAAACAAATGAAATTTCTAGCTGAAAAAATATAAGTGCATAGTGCTTAGTTTGAAAATTAATTATAGAGGGGCCGGGGAGATGGCTCAGTGGAATAAGTGCTTCCCTGGCAAGCGCAAGGGCCTGAGTTCAATCCCCCGGCTCCGCAAAAAAAAAAAAAAGAAAGAAAGAAAGAAAGAAAATTAATTATAGAGCATTACATTAACCATAGGTGCTTTCTCCGATACATACTGGAATAAACTTTCCCATCAGAACAGCATATGTGAATGCACATAACAAAGTAATAAAATATTTCACCCCAATCAAAAGAATATACATTCTTCTTAGCTGAAGTCTGGATATTCTCCAAGTAGATAGCTGCACATTTTAACAAATTTAAGATGACTGAAAACATACTAGGTTTTGATGCTAACTACAATAGAAGGAAATTAGAAATAAAACATAATAGAAGAGTGAAAAAAGAAACACATGTGCAGAAAATCAATGTGAGAGTCTATCTTCACTTTCCACTTGGTTGGCTTGTATCATGCCTGGGTGACTACGGAAACATGCTTCCGGGCGCATCTGGCAGGACCTGGGGGCACGACCTTGCCGAGCATCTGGCTTGCCGGCTAGCCTCTCTAATGCTTCGGTCCTCTGTTCTTCTCTCAGACTGCGTGAGTTGAACAGCTTTCTTCTTCCTCTCCCTCCTTTCATAAACTTTCTACTTTGGACCCGACTGACCATGGACTGACACCTCTGAAATGATGAGTCAAGATCAACTTGTCCCTTAAGTTGTGTGTGTCAGAAACTTTGTTCCAGCTACAAGACAGCTGAAAAATATTTTAAAAATTGTACAGATAATTGGGTTCATCCCCGCGGCTATGACTAATCATGTAGGCCAGAAATCTTAACAGATGATTCTTGGGAATAAAAATTGAACATGTTTGAAGATGCCTGATGAAGTTTAGGACAATTCTGGTGAAAACTTAGGAGGGCAGAATGCTGAGAGGCAAAAAGCAATAAAGACCAGGTGCATGAGACTTCAGAAGAAAATAAGAATTTTAATGGGAATTGTACACAAGATCATGAAATTACATTCTGTTTTTTTCATATTAATATGGATTTACTTTATTTTTTTTCTTTTCAAAGTTTTATTGATAAACATATAGCAATGAGACAGTTTCAAATCAAATCGAAAGTACAGTTTCAACAAATAATACACTGCATA
>NW_004524589.1:6389844-6416676 GCF_000260255.1 Octodon degus | reverse complement strand
CTTCGAGTTTATCATTCTTTTTTTTTTGACTTTTTTTTCTACACTTTTATTGATAAACATATAGCAATGAGACAGTTTCAAATCAAATCGAAAGTACAGTTTCAACAAATAATACACTGCATATATTCTTCTTAGTGGTCAATTGCTGTACAAGATGCAGACCTGTGATCCTACTTACAAACACCATTAGAAAAAAGGAATTCATCTGCCATTTCTCCTACACCTGAAAACTTTGTGTGAGGTTAAGCTTAGAAGTGATGGACTATTTCACTTGATGGGCGCAATGTCAAAACATTCTACAGTTCGGGATTTGGCGTAGGTATTGCTGCCTGTTTTCAGTCCCATTTTGACTGGTGAGAAAGCAGAAAGATTTTAAAACCTTGGAGTTCAGTCAGAAAATCAGCTCATGAGAAATTTGGAGAAAGAAGGTGCAGTTACTGAAGAGAGTAGTGTCATGAAAAAGAAACCATGTATTTTTGACTTGACTAGGACAAACTGAAAGTTGCCTTGACAACATCTTAACAGCCAACAAGACTACACATGCAGCCTTGAGGGCATAAAGGTGTCATTCTTCTGGAAAGATTTACTAGGAGCAAAGAGTCCTGGTGTATCCCATTCACCCAGAACCATGGAGAACAATGCTTCCCTCTGTTCATCCTCTCAGTCATAGGCCAAGGCAAATTGAAAGCCTGTTCCTTCAGCACTATGAAAAATACATTTCATAAGTTTATGAACTTAAGGTGTTTATGACAAATACATGTGGTGAGACCATATAGAAACTAAACTTCTCAGCCTATCATGTCTTGCATTACTGATATATTACATTTAAATATTTTTGAGTCACATTTATTACGATAAATTGGTAAGCATAAGAAATGATGTATGCTCTTCAGATTTCAAATTGTGTTAGAAAGCTATTAGACCTGGAAAGGTCAGCGACAACATCTAATGTCAAATTAAGACATGGTTAACTCTGAGGTTTACTGTTTGTGACTGAAATCTGTAAAGGAGGACCAGTTTAGTGATGGTGCAATTTGAACCTACTAGGGTGTCCTAGCTTTGGGTAGTTAGACAAATTGGTGACTACAGAAAACTGGACAATTGCTTGGTATTGATATCATATTTGATATCTCAAAAACAGTGAATAGAAAAAATGATTTTTCTTCTGGTGATTCTGATGGTAATCATTTCATAGAGTTTTCAAAATATTTAATTTCATTTTATTTGGAAAACACATTTTTAGTGGTTATATAATTCTAGGTTGTGAGGTTTTGTTTTTCTGTAATTTAGAGATGCTCTTCAGCTGACTTCTCACTTGCGTCTATTTTAATGAGAAATCTTTAGTCCTGAACTTTTTTCCTGAAAAATGTTTAATTATTTAAGAACAGTCTCACTTCAGTATTGCATTTATGATTTACTGTGTGCTGCAGTACCAGTGCTGAGTCTGAAGCTAATTATTCCTGAGGACTGAATGCCCTTTCTCACATCTGAGATCCCATGAGTTATGAGTTTTTTTTTTCCGTCTGGCTGATGGAAACAGGTAATATTTGCAGATGTGTTTCAGAGTGGATATCATTTCTTCTCATTCTGTGTGGGTTCTCTTCACAGCCTTATATGTATTCTACACCCCTGTGATAAATAGAATTTAGCTGCATACCCATTGGGTGAAACCTTAGAGTTCTATATGTCCCTGTGAAGCTCTAGCTTTCAGTGTTCGGCAGGAATCAGAAAAGCAAGGAAGGAGCTGAAGTGGGAGATCTGTCCTTATACACCATGGTAAACACCTCTTCTGATGAATTTTAAAATCACATTCAGGTATCAAAGCATCAATGGATGAATCTCTGAATGTGTGGTGTGCCACCGTGCCCTCATCACCTTCCAGGAGGCCTGCTTCTGAGTACAGGAGCCAGCTGGCAGACATTCTAGACAAAACCATAACATTCTGCTCCTAGTCACTAAAAGACTCATATGAATTTATTTGTAAAAAAATCATTTAATCATCTCTGAGTGATGATTAAATGAATTTTCATCACCAAAGTGAATTATCACCAGTCTTAACATTTCAGCAGTCCTGAAAAATCTGAGTCCAGTGTCTTTCTGAAATGGAAGAAAATCTCCTAGTTGTGAGCTTCTGTGGAAAGCAAAGTAGGAATAAACATTTCTGAGGTAAAATGGCACAGGTTAAATATTTTGTTTCCAATAGGGAGAAATAACATAGAAGACACTTGTACCATAGCAAGACCAAAACTGCAAAGGGAAGGGTAAACAATAAGTCCTGTAATTCCATGTCTAGCACCAGGGATAGGTTGTGTTGAGATGGACTTCCAGAGGGGATGGTAGTCCCAGCCCTGCATTGTTGCCAGGCATAGCCCTCATGTTCTTTCTCTTGGAATGATTCATCTCACTGATTGCTGCTTCCCTCCACACGGTTCCATGCTTCTGGCATTCTCACTTCCTGGAAACACCACTGGCTTAGGCTGCACTCTGGTGTTGGTTCTGCCCTCTCAGAACATTGCCTGGGCTCCCAAGCCTTCCTTAGAAATAGGAATGCGAGCTTCTCTGAATCTAGAGCTCTTTCACATGCCTATAAAATTGGCGCCACAGAGATAGCTCCAAGCTTTTCTACAGGCCATAAAAGAGCCCACTGATTGACTGAATGGCTAAACTTTATGGGATGAATCAAAGCACCTGATTACCTAGTCAGAGGTGACACACGTAAGGCACTCATGTTCTTCTGTTTTCTTTTAAGACAAAGGTGTGAATGCATGAGCTGATTTTTTTGGTCTGTTGGTTTTTCCTATAACCAACACCTTACTATTCCTTTTTAATGGATTTGGAACTTTTGTGATAAACATGGGATTTGGATTGTAGAAAGTCACTTGCCTAAAATGATTAGCAGTGACTTTGTTAGGTGGTCCTTCTTCAGTGTGAGGTCTTTCTTTGCAAATGAGAGTGGTTCTGTTTTGTGCCTCATAGCCTGTGAATGGTTGAGTCTTACAGATTACTGACATGCCTGCAAGCCATTGTTCCTCCTGTTCTAATACGAAGTTCTTGACTTCATTTCAATATGAATCTTTTCAGCAACCTTGAACTCTGTTACCAACATTGCATGCATATTTTTTCTGATGAAACTAGAAAACTTTCAAATTTAACCTTTGCTTCTGATTTTCATCTTTTCTGGACACAAACAGCCAAAAATATGCATGTGATCACATGAACACTGGGCTGCTTTAAGAATTTATAGACCAAAATAATTATTTCTTTAATCTTATTTTCTCAGCATCTCAGGACTGCCAAAATGAAGACTAATTTTCTGCAAGAGCATAACAAGCATAGTACACAATTCAAGTGGAGTGATGCTTTGGTTTCCAAATAAAACCTCCTGAGCCTGGGGTTTAACATTTAGTCCTGTCAGCATTCTGTCCTTGAGCTCTTATCAATATTTCCCATAAAGTTCTGTTTATGGCATTGTAGGGATTATTTAAGCTGCATCTCCACACCTTCCCAACTCACTCCACTGCACCACATATGATGAGTTCTAAACCACATGTACAGGTGTAATCATAGAATTTACCTCACTCCTGGTACCAAAATCTACCTTTGCCACTTTGCCATCACCAGGCCACAATTCATGGCAACTGCAAATAAAAATAGAAGAAGATCTTTTGGGTCACAATTTTTATCACAAGTTTAGCTTGTTCCAAGGCATCAGCAAGAGGAAAGCGAGCATGGAAGAAAAGATGCTCAACTCCTGGCATCTAGGAAACAGAGACAAGGGGAGAACCCAACAGAAAGAATGTACTCCTGCAAATCACACCCTATGGACCCATCTCCACTACAGCACCTTATCCAGCACATTAACTCATTAGTGGATAAATCCATGAATGAGTGCAGTCATATTCTACAAACATGAGTCATTGTGTGGATATTTTATATCTAAGCCCTATCAACAAGACTTTGTCTTCTTGTGTGAAGTGGTACCACTTTGAGGCCTTGTTAATTCACTTCTCACAGAGGCCAGCATTCTTCATGGGTTGATATCGACTGTCTTCAAAAATTGTTTCATAGCTTCATCATTTTAAAAATTGACTTAAAGCAAAAAAATTAATAAACATGTGTGATCCTATTTCTGTGTTGGTAAAAAGTGGAGATATGTATTAGTTTTTCATTCTCTTTTCTAATGTGTTCTTTATACATATTTACTGCATTATTTCAGTGGTTCTTTCAGGAGTTGCAGCTTAAATTGTTACTTTATCAAACTCTATCTGCAAGCATCATTTCTAATCATAGTTCACAAACTTACATAATCATAGTTAAGTCATTTCTGGTAGTTTATTCTTACTGTCTAGCATGTGATGTTTGCTTTTTCACTTAACATTATGGAGTATTTTCTTATCTCCATTCACCCTTCTGTACTTATCTTCCCATTCTGTTACTCTTTCCTACAGAACCAAGCAGATTTCCTTACCCCAGGCTTCCATGTCCACTGCAATTCAGGAATCTTGAAGACTTTTCTTGGGATTTTCCAACTTCAGGCAAAGCTACACAGTCTTCCCAGGTACTAAGTTCCTATCATTATAGCTTCTCTCATTTGTTTGCTCTTTCTTAGACATCATTTTTCTGGTTGTCTGAGACATAAATTTTTAAAAACCTTTCCCTTGATTTTGTCTGGGTTTATATCTGACAAAGATTTGAAGGTAAATATAGTTTCTATTTCTAAATTTTGGTCCAAATCAGTTTTAAAAAATATTGAATAGATATTTCAGTATAAATAAGTTTGCTGTTATGATCTTTATTTTTTATTATAAGGCAATGAGGAACAATAAAAAATTCAGTTTTATGAATAATGAGTATATAGACATATACAAGTAAATGGCTCACATGAACTTAGCAAATTTAAGTCTGGACATATAGTATTTTGACTTCAAAATGAAGTTTGTTAATTTGAGTCCATACTGACAAATCCAGCTCTACTGAAATGTAATAATTGTCAACAATTTCTTTACTTGTCAATAGATGGAGAGAAAGAGATTGAAAGTAAAGTTACATTTTCTTTGCTATTCTTATGTGCTCTTTTCTCCTTTGACAGGTAATTATAGGCATACACAGTTTTTTCAACTCACAGACTGAGAAAAAAGAGGCTAGAATGTTCCTCCCACTACAACTCAGGTAAAGCAGATTTACAATGATATTAATCCTATAGGTCCCTGCATTTAACAACTTAAGATAATTTTTAATCTCCTACTTATACATTTTTAACTTAACTAATTCTTGCTTGTGATACTAACCATATGTTGAGTGGTGAAAATATATTACTAGCATAATTTCTTTGTGTAATACATTTTACAAATTGCTCAATATTTATGAATTTACCCTTTGAGAAACATCTCTTCCCTCCCAACACTGCACACTGTAGTCATTGCTTTTTTTTGGTTTCAGTGAACAAAGTTCTTTGTGAGTTCCATCTCTTCAGCCAATGATTTTAAAACCATTTCATTTGTTCTGTGGAATCTTGTTTCATTGGTATCTGATATATCCTTTACATTTTTCTTATTAGTTCCCTATGTCAATTTTTTACTGTTTTACTCAGTAATTATTTTATTCACGTGTTTATTTTGTTATATTTGTTTATTCATTTGGTACAGGTTCTCACTGCACAACTCAGATTCATAGTGATCCTCCTGTCTCAGCCTCCCAGCACTGGGATCCCAGGCTTCTTCCACTACTCCCAGGTTCAGGGCCAGAAGACATGTGATACCAGGGTTTGAACTTGGTCTTTGCACTTACCAGGAATGTGATTAGATCCCTGAACTATATCTCCAACCCTATACACATGTTTAAACAAAATTTCAAACGTTTCAGTTATAAAAATTCTAATGGACTTTAACTACTTCTTCCAGAACTTTAACCTGGCTTTAAATTTTGAGTTTATAGTACTAAACGCCTGATGTCTTTATTTGTGAACTTCCAGTTAACAACTTTGTCTTATATAATAAATTCTGTGTCTTCTTTTGGCAAAACTTCTTGGTGTGAGGAATTTATAATTTTTATACTTTCAAATTCAAAAGACACATTTAATCTTTTTCTTATTAGATGCTTCTTCCCCATTGATGTACTTTATGGTCCATCTTGTATGTTGAGTCACAGATATTGTGCTCCAAATTAGAAATGCTGGCATGCTATTTCAATGTTTACTGTTTAAATTGTGAAAACAATACTGTGGCTAAATCAGATGAAGACAAATCTTTAAGTAAACTTATGTACTTTAGGACATTTAAAATATATATAATTTTCAGAGATTAAAACACATGATTATGAAATAATTTTGAAAGATATAAGAAGTTCCACAACTAAAGTCATTCTTATTTCCTTGAATTTCATTACTCTACTTTTAAAAAAGGTATTTTCAAATATCTATGTAAATTTTTATTCTCTACTATTAACTATAGTGAAATTGTTCTGTGTATTCACTCTTCTATGTGATTCTAATTGCCTCAACGTGTTTTACTTCAGGCCTGCTGGGAATGAGACACAGGACAGGCAGCCAGCAGGGCCCAGTAGTCCACTTGGACGAGGCTTAGCTGGAAGGATGCTAACACAGCAGCTGACCCAAGCCAGATCCTACTAGTCAAGTTGAAGTTCTGTTGATATAGACCCAGTGAACTGAAGCTAGTGCTGGGCTCAGTGGAGTCCAGAACAAAGCCGAGACCTACAGGAGTATCCTCATGGTACAGAGGTAGAAGCAGGTAACTGGGGTGACCTAACCTTCCTGGAAGTCTGCAGGTATATGGAGAGGAGGTGCCTAGGCATGACTCAGGGGGATCTAACTGAAGTACAGATTCCCAGATTAAGATCTGCTTTGTTATACAGCTATAGTGTTTGCTGTTGTGATCTAAATAACAAACCCATTAGTTACAAAACTTGGTTAATTTCTAAATTTCGATATCTGTTATTAGTATGGCTAAATGTACTACTGTAAATAGGAAAACATATCTGTCCTAACCACATTCTCTCTTGGATGATAATATTGAGAAGTTCGTGGGTAATAAGCTCACCAAAGTCCTACACTGAAGGATGTAGGACAATGCCAAATGGAAGCCAATGTCTTTCTCTCAATCAATGGAGAAAGCAAACTTGGGACACACAGAAAACAAGAATCTCTGACCCAGCAGAGATACCTAAAAATCAGATGCTTTTCAGAGAGTCTCTGACTGCACTGATATGGCTATGTACTGTCAAAAATTCATGAGAAAGTATCACAGAAATCAAAATAAAGAGTTCCTTCTGAAATAGAAAATGACAAAAAAGGAGCAAAATGCAATCTCAGACCCCAAGCTAACCCAGAACGAATCCAGGAGCCTTAAGCATAGGAGATATGACAAGTCTCACACCTGAAATTTCTAAAAAAAAAAAAAATAGCAACCAAAGTAAAGAAAGAAATGAAGAAGGGGATAGAGGAAAAAAAAATCAAAATAATTTCACAAGTTAAAAAAAGATAGCTATAATGAAAGAATCACTAATAGTTTCTAAATAAACACAGATAAAAATATAGAGGAGAATAGAAAACTGCTGGAAACCTTGAATGAGCAACATAGGAAAGAAATAGAATGCAGAAAACAGATTCAAAAAGATTTGCAAAAAGGTAAAACTCCATTAGAAGTTGACAAAATCATTAGAATGAAAGTGAAGATAATCTGTCAGACTGTGAGGACACCACTTCAGCTAATACATAGGTAAGAAAAGACATTTTAAAAACAACTAAGATCCAGGAAATAATAATTCAACAGCTGCAAGATGATACAAAGATGAACAACGTAAGACTAATAGGCATCAATGAGAAAAAAGGAGGGAGCACAAAAAACACAAAAAGAATATGGGCAGAAGGATAGCAGAAAACATCCCAAATATGGGGAAAAAATCTGCCATTCAGGTAACTGAGGCATATAGAACTCCCAAAAATATCAGCCTAATTAAAACTCCACCCAGACATATAATAATTAAGATCCCAGAAATTCAGCCTAAGAACAACTTACTAAAAGCTGCTAGAAAAAAAGAAGCAGATCACATTTAATGGAAAACAATTCACAATAACAGAAGATTTGTTCATGTAAACCATGGAGTCAAGCAGAGAATTGAGTGAAGTATTTCAATCCTTCAAAGAAAACAAATTCCAACCCAGAATGATATACCTTAGGACTCTAATCTATGCAGTGAGACCATGTAGAACTCGTCCTAAATACAGAAAAGAGAGAGATAAAGAACAAATATAGAAATTCATGACAACAAAACCAACCCTATGCAGAGTACTAAAAGATATTCTAGAAAGGAATCAAAATGCCCACAATTCCATGAAAAACAACAGAAAGAACCCACTAAACACAACAAACGATTAAAGACAAGAGAAAAGTAGGAAACAAACAGGAGGAAAATAACTTGTCAAGCATAAGTCATTACACATAAATTATAACCACCAATGTAAATAGAATCAATTCACCAATTAAAAGAAAGACTGAGCACTGTCCTGATAGCTCAGAACTAAAGTGTCTGCTTAGGCAGGCTCAGAGTACAGGGTTTGATCCTTGGCATCACATGCCATGACTGAGACTGGGCATGGTGACACAAGTGTGTGATCCAAGCGCTTGGGATGCTGAAATTACAAGGATCACTTTGAGTCTAATCTGTGTGATGAGACCCTGTAGACCTTATACAGAAAGAAAAGAGAGAGAGAGAGAGAGAGAGAGAGAGAGAGAGAGAGAGAGAGAGAGAGATTGGAAGAGTGGATTAGGAAACAAAATCCAACAATATGCTACACACAAGAAACACATTTAAATCACAAAAAAAATTATGGACTGAAAGTCAAAAGATAGAAAAATATATGCTCCATGACCTCAGAAAAAGTCAGGGGTAGTGATACTGTTCATAGTCAATCAGAACTTCAAACAAAGATTGAACAAACGAAGTACAGAAGGTCACTATATAAAGGTTAGGTGAAAAATTTAAGAGGAAGATATAACAGTTATATATATATATATATATATATATATATCAAATGTGGGAGCACCTATCTATTGGACAAATTTTAAAGGACATTAAAAATCTAATAACCAATATCACAATCTTAACTGGTGATCCGAACAGCCCCTTATCTTGAAAATATAGATCAAGCAGACAAAACTTAGCAAAGAATTAGCAGAACTGAACCACATCATTGAACAAATGAACTTAGTGAATATATAGAGTGTCCCACTCAGCATCATCTGAATGCACACTATTTTCAGCTGTAAATGGAATGTTTTCTAAAATAGTCTAATAGTACTCCATAGGTCATGCTTAAGCATATGCAAGAAAACAGAAATTATGCCATGCATATTATCTGACCACAGTGCAAAGAAACTGGGAATTTAAGAACAAAAATACCCCACTGAATCCCCACTAAATAAAAATAAAATAAAATAATTAAATAACAACCTCTTCAGCTACCAATAGATTACAAATGAAATTAAACAAGAAATTAAAAATACCTACAAGATGGTATGGCTGTGTTCACCTATAATAAACACATAAAAATATAAAAAAATATATATACAATTAACTGAAAATTCAAACACAATTTACTGTAATTTCTGGGATGCAATGAAAGCAGTTCTCAGAGGGAAATTTGTAGCAGTAAACTCACACATTAGGAAAATAGAAGGAGAACAAATAAAGACCCTAATACCACACCTGATGCTTCTAGAAAAACAAAAACAAACAAAACACAAAACCCAAAAGCTGGGGGCAATCACAAAGATTAAAGCAGAATTCAACAACTGAGATGAAGAAAACAATACAAAGGATTGAAAATACAAAAGCTAATTCTTTGAAAGATTAAATGAGATTGATAAACCTGGTCATCCTCATCAAAAAGAGGAAAGATAAGATTCAAATATAGCACCTGATGGAACCTTCTGGACCAAACCGAGGGTTGCCACATGAATGAGACCTTTTCCACTCCCCTCCAGACCCCTCCACCCTTCCAGAGCCAGCCCAAGTCTGGCTTGTGAGTGAGAATTTCTGCCACACTCTCAGGACCCCTCCAGACCCGCCCAAGTCCAGGCCCTGCGAGTGTGTGGGAGAGCTTCTGCACTCCGCTGTGCCCACTGGACTGCTCCAGATCCAGCCCAGGCCTGGCATACAGGCCTGGGGTAAAACTATGCAACTAAAGTCCCTGCAGAGAGACTAGGGCCCAAAACCACCCAGTTAATCCAGGAGCAGAACATCTTGCCAGAGGGGCACATCAGATGCACCTCCAAGGGCTGCAGCAGGAAGGATCTGAACACAATAGACAAACATAAGGCAGGCACAACTGGATGAACTAAAACTTACTATATCTGAACCCAAATTTAGTAGGTGTTAAGGTTATAACTGCACCAAAGATATACACCAAAGTCAGAGGACAATGCTATACAAAATGACAAAGAAAAAAAAAATGAAAAAGAGAAGGAGCAAAATGCAATCTTAGATCCTGAGCCCACCCAGAACAAGTTCAGAGGACACTAGCACAGCCAAAATGTCTGAATTAATAGTGTCTGAAGTAAAGGTATAGAGAAACTCAGATCAGAATTAATCTGTGAAATAAAAAAAAGAAATCTCTGAATTAATAGCATCAGAAGTAAAGAATCAAATGCAGAAACATATAGAGGAAATCAGATCAGAAATAATCTCTGAAGTAAAAGAATTAATAATTGCTTCTCAAAGAGATACTGATTTAAAAAATAGAGGAGATTAGAAAAGCCACAGATTCTTTGAAAGATCAATACAGGAAAGAAATAAATAAAGAAGTCAAATAACTTCAACCTCAGTTAAAAACACACCAAGACATATAATAGTCAAGATCCCAGAAATCCAACATAAGAAACAGCATATTGAAAGCTGCTAGAAAAAAAGAAATGGACCACATTTGAAGGAAAATCCATCAGAATAATAGGAAACCTCTATTCCCAAACCAAGAAGGCAAGAAAAGCATGGAGCAGAGTGCTTCAGGTCCTCTATGAAAACAAATTCCAGCCCAGACTATTGTAACCTGCAAAACTCTCTTTCAAGTTTATGGAGAAGTGAAATACTTTCATGACAAAGAACAATTAAAGAATTTCATGATGACAAAGCCAACCCAACACAGGCTACTAAAAGATGTTCTAGAGAGGGACCAAAATGATCAGAACTCCACAAACAAGAACAGAAAGAATTCATTAAACAGGGCAAACAATTAATCACAGGAGAAAAAGGAAAAAGGAGCAAACAACTGCAGGTAAATAACATGTCAATCGTAAATCAATGCATCCAAATTATAACCATCAAAGTAAACGGATTCAATTCATCAATTAAAAGAAACAGACTGGCACAGTGGATTAGGAAACAAAGTCCAACAATATGCTGTATACAAGAAACACACTTAACTCATAAAGAAATTCATAGGTTGAAAGTCAAAGGATGGAAAACAATACTACATGCCCCAGCACCCCACAAAAAAGCAGGAGTAACAATCCTGTTCTCAGACAGTCTCAAATTCAATCCAATAATCATCAAACAAAATAAGGAAGGACACTGTACACAGGTTAGGGGTAAAATTCAACAGGAAGAGGCAACAGTCATAAATATGTATGTACCAAACACGGGAGCATCCTACTATATAAGACAAAATTTAATGGACATGAAAAATCTAGTATCCAATATCACATTCTTAATCGGAAACCGTACCAAGGTCTTGTCAATAAAAGCTAGGTGAAGTATACAAAAAATTAGCAAAGAAGTAGCAGAACTTGGAAAAGATGGGCTTAATGGACATATACAGAGTGTTCCACCCAAAGACAGCTGAATATACATTTTTAAAAACAGCACATTGGTCATGTTCTAAAATAGAACATATACTAGTCCATAAGTCACGCTTAAGTCCATGCAAGAAAACAGAAATTATTCCATGCATATTATCTAACCACACCGCTATGAAACTGGAAATAAATGAGACAAGAAAATAGAAAAACCCCATAAATACATGGAAATTAAACAACACCCTACTCAGCAACCAATGGGTCACAGATGAAATTAAACAAGTAATTCTAGAATGTCTACAATTCAAGGAAAATTCAAACACAGCTTATCGGAATTAATGGGATGCGGAAACTTATAGCTGTGAAAGCACACATTAGTAAAACAGAAGGGGAACAAATAAACATCCTGATGTTGTACCACCAACATCTAGAAAAGGAAGAGCAAACCAAACACAAAGCCCAAAGACAGGAAGAAATCATAAAGATTAGAGCAGAAATCAATTCAATTGAGAAGAAGAAACAGTCCAAAGAATTAACGAATAAAAAAGCTGGTTCTTTGAAACATTAAATTAAATCGATAAGCCTCTAGCTAAACTCATCAAAAAGAGGAAAGACAAAATTTAAATGCAAGCACTAAGGAATGAAAAGGGAGTAACAACCACAGATCGAGTGAAAATTCAGAAGATTGCCAATAAATACTTTGAGAACCTTTACCCTCATACAATAGAAGACACAGATGAAATGGACAGATTCCTAGAAAGGTACAAATTCCAAAATTGAATCAGGAAGATATAACAACTCTCAATAACCCAATAACATCTGAGGAAATATGAAATGAAATTAAAAAAAAAAAACCCTACTGACAAAGAAAAGTCCAGGTCCTGATGGATTCACAGCTGAATTCCACAAGAAATTTATGGAAGATATAATCCCTAAACTCCTCAAACTCTTCAAGGAAATTGAAAAGGAAACAATCCTTCCATAATCATTCCTGAAAGCAAGTATTATACTCATATGAAAACCAAGGAAAGATGCAACTAAAACAGAACTACAGGCCAATCTTCATCATGAACACAGATGCAAAAATCCTAGCCAATAGAACACAGCAAATCATCAGTAAGATTATACACCAAGACCCGGTAGGATTCATACCAAGGATGCAAGGAAGGTTCAATATACCCAAATCTATAAATGTAATACACTGTGTCAATATAGTAAAAATTACATGATCATCTCAATTGATACAGAAAAGGCTCTTGACAAAGTCCAACACTCATTCATGTTAACGGCCTACAGAAAATTGGAATCAATGGCTTCTAATTTAATCTGACAAATGCCATCTATGACAACTGAATGGCTAGCATAATTCTAAATGGGGAAAAGATGAAGTCTTTTACTCTCCTATCTTGTACAAGACAAACATGTCCTTTGTCACCCCTCCTATTCAACATAGTTTTGGAATCACTAGCTAGAGAAATTAGAAAAGAGAGAGAAATAAAAGGAATAAGAATATGCAAAGAAGAGGTCAAACTATCATTATTTGTAGATGATATGATACTTTACTTGGAATAACCAAAAATCTCCACCAAGAAGCTACTAGAATTGATACACAAATTCAGTAGTATAGCAGGATGCAATGTCAATACCCAAAAGTCAATAGCATTCCTCTACACAGATAACAAACACATTGAAAAGGAAATTAGAGAAACAAGACCTTTTACAGTAGCACAGAGGAAAATGAAATACATTGGAATTCATCTAATTAAAGAACTCAAAGAATTTTTCAAGAAAAATCACAATATTCTGAAAAAAGAGATTGTAGAGGACTTCAGAAAATGGTAAGATATTGCCTGCTCCTGTGTAGGAAGAAACAACATTGTGAAGATGGCCATACTCCCAAAATAGGTATACAGATTTAATGCATTCCCTATCAAACTACCAGCAACATATCTCACAGAACTAGAGAAATCATTCCAAAAATTTATTTGGAACCAGAAAAGTCCTAGAATAACAAAGGCAATCCTGGAGAACAAAGACAAGGCAGGAGGCATTACAATTCCTGAGTTGAAATTATTTTTCAAAGCTACTGTAATAAAATCAGCATGGTACTAGCAACAAAATAGTCCCAAGGATCAATGGAATAGATTAGAAGACACAGAAGCCTCTATGAACACAGTCAGCCACCTGATCTTTAACAGAGGGGCTTACTGGAATAAAGATAGCCTCTTTAACAAATGGTCCTGGAAAAACTGGCTCTCTACGTGCCAAAAAATCAAACTCAATCCAGATCTTTTACCATGTACTGAGCTAAAGTCAGAATGGATTAAAGATCTAAAAATTAAAACAGAAACACTAATTCTCTTGGAAGAGAAATTAGGAGGAACTCTTGAAGACATAGAGGTAGGAAAAGAACTTATGAACAAAAATAAAATGACATGGGCAATAGTTGAAAGAATTAACAACTGGGATCTTCTCTTATTGAGAAGTTTTCACACTTTGAAAGAAATTATTAATAAAGTGAAAAGAAAACCCACAAATTTTGAAAAAAATCTTAACTAATAAGCACTCAGACAAAGGTCTTCTCTGTAGAATTTTTAAAGAACTAAAAAACATTATGGCCTCAAAATTTAAAGATTCAATCCAGAAATGGGCATCTGAGATGAACACATACTTCTCAGAGGACGAATTAAAGAAGCCAATAAATATATGAAAAAATGTTCCACATCACTAGCCATCCATGAAATGCAAATTACAAAAATATTGAGATACTATCTCCTCCTACAAAGAATGGCTATGTAAAACAAAGCAACTAACAACAAATGTTGGAGAGACTGTGAGGAAAAAGTAACCCTTCTGTATTGCTGGTAGGAATGTAGACCAGTGCATCCATTATGGAAATCAGTGTGGATACTCCTTAAGAAACTAGGACTGGAATTCCCATTCAAGCCAGGCATCCTTCTACTGGGAATTTTCCCAGAGGAACTGAAAACGTCATATCATAGTGATGATATATGTGTACCCATGATTATAGCAGCACAAATTGTGATAGCCAAATCTTGGAAATAACCATGATGCCTATCACCTGAGGTATGAATGAAAAAGATGTGGTATATTTATACAATGGAGTATTACTCAACTATGAAGAATGATAAACTTGAAACATTTATAGTTACTTAGATGCCACTTGAAGATATACTCATAAGTTAAAGAAACCAGACCTGCATGTGTAAATATTGTATAGTCTCCCTAGTATAAAAACTCAAAAGAAGAAATGTAAATAGAAAGGTGTAACACAATTAAAAGGAAAATGACAATTTGAAGATTAGACAACAAAATGAAGTCAAGGAGAAAAGCTAGGAAACATGACAGGGGCAAAGCCATACAGGTGTACGCACAAGATGGGTAAGGCAATTATCCTGAGAAACATCAGCAGGTTTTTAAAATTAGTAGTTAATTAATAGGATTCTCACCCTGACTAACTATATATGCTGATATCTGTGGATTAAGCAACTGCACTGAAGATAGCAATGTGTAATAGTAGGGTCATGCTTGGAATGCCTGTCATTCTGGTCTTTTAATATATACTGCTTGTCATTACATACCAATTAGTGCCATACTGCCTCTCAAGTAAATGTTTATCTAAAAATAAAGTGCAATAAATTAAAAAAGATATAAAGAAAATGTAATGACTGTCCTGCTACAATGCTGTATATTGTTAGATTTCTAAATTTCCCTGTAAAAATATGTAATTGTTTATTCCTATTTTTTAAATACTTTTTAAAATTTTTTTCTTCATATTCTGTAGGGACATGAACTTTATCATGTCAATACTTGATGTAAAATACCTGTTCCATGTTATGCCTAAGATGTTTGTTATTTAGACAGACAGTGAGGTTAGATCCAACTGCATATGTTGTAGGGTAATAATAAGCTTCTCTTCTGGAGGGTTAACAACCTATGTTCGCAGAGCAAAAATTAGAGAAAATAAGGGCTACACGGACATCCAACATTTTTGCCCTCACCTTTCAAGGTCAGAGAAGACTGAGGACATAGAAGAACCTGTACTGTAACCAGTATTGTACTGTAATAATATTTCTCAATAAAATCATGTAACTCAGTTGTGTCCCATATTTTCTGATCAAGGAGATTATGGGGCCACAGAGGAATATGATCGATGATGTAGAGTGTGCCCAAGGAGAGTCACATGGATTTATACTAATAAATATCTAGTTTGGACTAGATATCATGTCTGCATCTTGTAATATGAATAACCACTAAGAAGATAACAATATTCAATGTATTAATTATTGAAACTCGCCCACTAATAGGTTTTGATACTGTCTCATTACTATTTGTTTCTCAATAAAATTGTTTTTTAAAAATATAAAGTTTATTGCTACTGCATCCAGGTTTTCTCTCCAGGAGTTGAAACTATTCTATAATTCACTGTGATGCTGGTTGTACATCTGTTTAAATATAATAAAAGTACTAAGTGGTATAATTTAAACGTAATAAAAAGACTCAAATACAAACAATAAGTAATGAAAATGGAAAAATTCTTACAGATCCTGTGGAAATTCAGAAGATGATCAACAGCTGTTTTGAAAATCTTCAGTGTCACACAATTAAAAGCACAATCAAAGAAGTAGACCGATTCCTTGATAAGTACAAATTGGCAAAACTAAATGAAGAACATATGAAAACTCTGAATAACCCATCATCAGCTGATGAAATTGAAAATGTAAAAAAATAAAATCATACCATCAAAGAAAAGCCCAGATCCTGATGGATCCCCAGCTGAATTCTGTAAGAAATTCAGAGATTTAATCCCAAAACTCCTCAAACTCTTGATTTTAATTGAAAAGAAACCAATACTACCAAAATCATTCTTGGCAGGGAAGTATTATTAGTGATACTGAAACCTGAGAAAAATCAACCCAAAAAAGAGAACTACAGGCCAATCTCCCTCATGAATAGATGCAAAAATCATCAATAAAATAATAGCAAAGAGAATACAGCAAATCATCAAGAAGATTATACAACACAACTGGGTAGGATTTGTCACAAGGATGCCAAGATGGTACAATATATGCAAATCTATAAATGTAATATAATATATCAATAGAGTCAAAACCAAAAACCATATAATCATCTCAATAGATACACAAAATCCTTTTGAGAAAGTCCAACAGTCATTAATGAACAAAACCCTACAAAAATTTGAATAGAGAACCTATATCTCAACCTGATAAAAGCCAGCTATGTCAAACCCACAGTCAACATAATTCTAAATAGAGAAAATCTGAAAACTTTTACTCTCAAATAAATTACAAGACAAAGATGTACTCTATCACTACCCCTATTCAATATAAGTTTGGAATCACTAGCTAGAATCATTATATAAGGAAGAGAGAGAGAAAGAAAAAAATAGGGAAAGAAAAATTAAATTACTTGCAGCTGACACAATACTCTATTTGGAAGACTCAAAAATCTCCACAAAGAAGCTTGTAGTGCTAATGAACAAATTCAATAGCATAGCAGAATACAAAGTCAGCACCCTAAAATCAATATCATTGCTCTACACAGGTAATGTTGTCACTGAGAGAGAAATTAGACAAACAATATCCTTCACAAAAAAGTGAAATACTTAGGAATTAATAAAACAAATGAAGGAAAAGATGTATACAATGAAAATTACAACCCTCTAAAAAGCAGAATGAAGAGGATTTTGGGAAACAAAGATATTCCTGTTCCTGCCTAGGAAGAGTCAACGTTATGAAAATGGTCATCCTCTCAAAATTGTTATACAGATTTCATGCAATCCCTATCAAAATAACATCCATGTACCTCACATATCTAAAGAAAATATTTTTACAATTTATTTAGAACTAGAAAATGCCTGTAATAACAAAGGAAATCCTGAGCAACAAAGGCAAAGCTGGAGGCATTAGAATCCCTGACTTGAAATGATACTACAAAGCTACCATGATAAAATCAGCATGGTACTAGGAAAAAATTAGACCTGATGATCAGTGGAACAGATGAGAAGATGCAAATATAACTACATACACATTCTGCCATCTTACCTTTGAAAAAGGGACCAAATATGTTCACTAGAAGAAAGATAGCCTCTTTAACAAATGGTGCTAAAATAACTGGCTTTCTACATGTTGAAAACTAAAACTAAACCCAAGTCTATCACCATGCACTAAAGTAAAGTCAAAATCATTTAAAGATCTAAACATTAAAATAGAAACACTCTATGTCCTGGAAGAGAAATTGGGAAATCTTGAAGGCATAGGAATAGGCAGATAATTCATGAATAAACAAACCACATGGAAAACACTTCAAAGAAATAACAAAAGGAATCTTATCTTATTGAGAAATTTCTGTATGTCAAAAGAAAATCATCAACAAAGTTAAAATACAACCTACAAATTGGGATAAAATGGCAACCAACTCAGACAAAGGACTTTGATCTAGAATGTATAAAGAACTAAAAAAAATTTCAACCCTGAAAATTTAAAGACCAAATCAAAAGTGGGCATCTGAGATGAATACACACTTCTTAGAGAAAGGAATAAAAGTTCCAAATAAATACATGAAAAAGTATCCTAAAGCACTGTCCATTCAAGAAATGCAAATTAAAATAACCTTGAGATACAATTGATCTCACCCCAGAAAGAATAGCTATCATAAAGAAAGCAATTAATAATAAATGCTGGAGAGGCTGTGGTGAAAAAGCAACTCTTCTGCCCTACTTGTGGGAATGTACACTGATGCAATCATGGTGGAAATCAATGCAGAGACTCCTCAAAAAAGGGCTGGATGTCCCATTCAACCCAGCTATTCTCCTTCTGGGTATTTCCCTAAAAGAACTGAAAACATCATACCATAGTGATATATGTACGTTCGTGTTTATTGCAACACAATTTGTCGTAGCCACATCTTGGAAACAACCAAAATGCCCATCACTGAGGAATGGATGAAAAAAAATATGGTATTTTTATACATTGGAATGCTAATCACCTGTAAAGCAAGTCAAACTCAAAGTGTTTTTATAAGTAAGTGGATGCAACTTGAGGCTATAATCATAAGTGAAATAAATGAGACCCCCTTTTGTAAATCTCACATTACCTCTCTAGTGTAAGAACCCTAAAGAATAAATAAAACCTGAAAAGTATAATAGATATAGTAAAATTAAAAGAAACTGAATTTAAGGATTAAACAATGAAGGTGAGAGAACGGAAAAAAGATAGGAAAAAGGCCTGGGGGAAGACATGCAAGTATGTATACAGAATGGTTGAGATGATTATATTAATTTCCATCAGTTTTTTTAAAAAATAGCAGTTAATGTTTAGAATTTCCACCTTGACTAACTCCGTATGCTGATATCTGTGATCTGATCAATTACATCAGTGTCAGTAAAGTGTAATACAAAATCTGTTGTTTAAAGTGCCTGCTTACTCAGACGCAGGGGTCTGAGGTTTGATCCTCAACTTGCTCTACCAGCCCAGCCCCCAGGGAGCACTGAGACAGTGACTGAGACTGGACGTGGTGGTGTGTGCTTATAATCCCAACATGTGGGAAGCTGAAAACAGGATAATCACTACAAGCCCAATCTGTGTAGTGAGACCCTATAGACCCTATACACCCTGCACTAAATACCAAAAAAAAAAAGAAAAGAAAAGAAAAAAAAAGAAAGAAAGAAAATCTATTGGTGAATATTTCTCATCTTGGTCTTCTAAATGTATATCATTTCTAATGTCTTGTAGAATATTATAATCTTCTTAAACTAAATTTTAAGAAAAGAAGTAGAAACATTGATATTTCTTGAAAGCAAGTGTTAATATTTAATTATTTGTCTTATCATGCATAACTGTATGTGTTAATCTGAGCAACATATTTGATGATAAGAAAGATAATATAATAGCCATTGTTAATTTGCTATTCCTGTTTTGAAAATCTGTAACATATGTATGGTTAGGCCGGTGAGACAGCACAGCAGACTATGCACCTGCTTAGGCAAGTACAAGGAGCGGGGCTCCATGTCTGGCACCACATAGTGATTCTCATAGTGATTCCCCTATTTTCAGCCTCCCAAGCACTGGGATTACAGGTGCGCACCACCACACCAAGTCTCCATCGTTATTTCACTATGCCTCGGAGGTGGGGCTGGCACAGAATGCTGGGGATTGCAGCACTTGGCCACTGAGCTCTGCCTAAGCAGTGCTTTTGCCTGCTGAGCTATCTGACTGACCCTATCCTCACACTTTGAAGCTGAGGCAGGAGAATTGCAGAAGTTCAGGGCCAGCCTGGCCTTGGCCTAAGTTGTGAGCTTATAGGGAGACCCTGTCTCAAAATGCAAAAACAAAACAAACTTTTTCTTTCTTTTAACATTTTGGATATAACCACTCATGAATTTTAAATATTGAACTTTACAGTTAAAATTTGCTAATGGGAAATTTTTCAGAGGTCCTTGCATTGTACCATGCATTTGGGACCTTCTTGCTCACTTCACAGACTTCTGTGTTGTATATTCAAGTAAATCCACATTGATAAAGGAACTTTAGTTTCTATATATGATACAGAGAATTTCATTACTTTCTACCACTTGCCTTCATGATTACCTTAAGATTACATCTAACTGGAGATTCAATTTTTTTATAAAAAGGAAAGATAAAAATTTGTTTTTCGCCTCTCCTACAAGAGAAAAAATTCAATTTTTAATTTCAAGTTCTGAAATCATTTGTCTAGAAATAAAACAGAAATAATATCTATATGATACTTGAGAAAAAGTGAATTTTATTAGGAAGCCAGTAAAGTTATTTCAAACTTAATGTTTTGATTTTATGATCTTTGTATACTAAAGCATATTATAATCATTTCATAGTAAAATGCTATGGAATATATTAATTAATTGGAAATTATTTTCACTACTTGTGGTAATGTTCTCCTTGCATTTAACTACATTATTTTTAGGTTAGAATCTGACATTTTGGTAAATAAAACATAACACAATGCTGAAAGAAAATTTATTGCATATTTTCCAGGAAGATTTTAAGATTTTGAAACTAAATATATTTTGTTTAGAATATTGTATGTAATATTCAAAGTCTAATTTGATATAGCTGACCTTAATGTAATAGTAGTTTCTTTAAAAGTCTAAGTTGTCCCATATAACCCATACTTGTAGTCTGCTTCTTTATTTTGATATCTAAAGTATCAAATATTACAAAAGCCCATTAGTAAAGCCCCTTAGTAATAATGTATCTGAATGTGATAACATACAAAAGTATAAAGATAATTTAGGAAATATGAATTCCTAATACTTTAATTACTTTTTTTCTGTTTAAAGTAATTCTGAGAACATTGTTCAGAAACTAGTTATAGATTGTGTGTGGGTTCATATACTACTTCTATAGAGGTCAAAATAGGCTTTTTTTGTGTATTTTAGGGAAGAGTCTACAGGGTGTTCAGGGTCTTAATACTAGATTGGA
Source organism: Octodon degus (assembly GCF_000260255.1). Lineage (NCBI taxonomy): Eukaryota > Metazoa > Chordata > Mammalia > Rodentia > Octodontidae > Octodon > Octodon degus. The sequence goes on along the minus strand of NW_004524589.1, from coordinate 6,395,369 downwards.
CTCCTAGTGATCCTCCTGTTTACAGCCTCCCAAGAGCTGGAATTAAAGGCCTGTGCCACCATGCCCAGTCTCAGTTGTGGTCTCAGCGCTCCCTGAGGTCAGGGCGGCACAGCAGGCCCAAGAATCAAATCCCAGCCCCTGCACCTGCTTGCAGAGGCGTTAATCCGCTGAGCTATTTGGCTGGTCCTACCCGTTTTTAGTGTTACGATGATATAATAAGTTACTGAGATTTCATGATTAAAACCTCCTGAAAAGATTTTGCTAATTCTTGCTCCATCGGTTTAATGATCAGTTTGATTAATTTCACAAATATCTAAGTTTTCCTTCCAAATATTTTTGAGGCACTCAGAGTAAAGACACTCAAAGTAAAGATAACTCTGAGAGGCTTTTATTTTGTGAATGTTGAAAGTAAGTAGCAAGTAAAGAAGTTTTACACTGCGATCAATTTTATTCTGGAAATAAAAAGGATGATGTAATGGAAAGTTGGAAAGGAAGGTTTATGATAGACAGTTATCATCTAAGATTCAAGGAGAAAATGATACATAAGTGAGGTTTGCTGTAAATTTCAGCTACATTGTATCAGGGACAAGAGCAATTGAAAGGCCTCTGAGAAATGTGCAAATTGTTACCATGATCAGATGAAGGGGGCCTTGAGCCACTAAAAGAAATGAGTGAAGTTCATTATTAGGCTGAAACACGAAGTGTTGAAAATTATAAAATGAGATCATTAACAAGCTTAGGTAATTCTTGTTGTTTCTTGTAGATGTTTCACTTTTAAAAGCTCCATTCCATAAAAGTAATCCTTCAAGACAATTATAACAATCACTTTTGTCCAGGATTTACTTCAAATAATCAGTTGCAGCTCATAATACTGGGTGCATATTATGTGACATAATCTGAGGTTAGTTCTTTGTACTTTCACTTAATGTTTATGATAAGGCATTTGTAAGAGAGATTTCAATGTTAGTGCTGAGAAAATTAAGCATCATAAAGGAAAAACACATAAATGAATACAGATGGTGTAAGAATCTGTCAAAAATATTCTCATCATCACATAGGCACTATTAGCTGAAGATTCTTTTCTCTAATTTCCACATCCCTCTGCCCCAATTTTCTGGATTTCTGCTTTCTATGGCTTGGTATTGTTACATTATAGAAAAAGATTTTGGTATCTAATTTCTAAATTGTATGACGCTATCAGTGTTCTTCTGGTAAGAAAGCATTGCCCAATATTAGCTCATAAAAAGTCCTTTTATTTTCATAAAATCTGGTATACATTTGTTCTTTCCATATTGCCCTATCATTATCATTTCTAAATTTTATTAATTATGTATGAATATCAAAATCTAAAACTCACCAGAAAAGTATAAATCACATAATAAGCAAAAGATATCAATAGGCTGAAATGTTGTAGGTAATATACAGTACACCTGAATGAAGATTCTATCCACCGTGAAAAGTTCATCTAGAAAGCAGGTGGGGCAGAGCAGACCTGCAATATCAATACTCTAGAAGGCAGAGGCAGGAGGAATGGTAAGCAGAGCCTCCCAAGGTAACTTAGCAACACAGCAAGGCTGACTTGAAATACAAAACAAAACAACCATAATAATAACAGCTATAATTATATCTCTGTGAAACCTTCAGTCCACTCCTCAGTACCGTCAACACAAGGACAAAATTAAAAGTCACTTAGAATTGATACTCACTAACATTTCCATTATATCTCTTTTGGCTCTCTCTTAGGAAAGTTGTTAATATTTATGCATTATCTAAAATATTACGCATGATTGCTCTGGGGCAGAAACAAACAGCTTTTTTATAGTCATAACAAGTCTATCAGCACTTAATACAAAGTAAGAAGTATGGCATAGTGTCTGAGAATGTTGATGTAAAACAACTGGCCTAGTCTTAAATATGACTACTAACATATATCAACAGAACTACTTTAAAAATTACTTAGTGTCAGACTCTTTATAGGAAAATTAAATTTAATTCTTAGTATTATGTTGAAGAGTAAATAGGTTAATATGAATGAAGAATGTCAGGCAAGTCACTCAGGGCTCCTTCTGTTTCTTTCTCTGGCAGAAGCTTTCTTTTCCCAAAAAAATATATTCTTCATTTAATATCCATTCTCTAAAATACATTTTACAATTTCAGAGAACACAAAGTATTACTAGGTATCCAGCAGACGGGGAATTTCTTTCCTCTGTAACGTTTAGAAGTCTTCTGCTAAGATCATTGGATAGAGTTGGTTTTTGTTTCACAGACCTTGGATTAGAGCTCATATAGCTTCAAATTTTTTGTAACAGATTTTTATGTTTCAAATCTTGTAGTTTTGCCCTTTCCTTATAATTGCTTATACTTTTTTCTCTTAGTTTTGTGATAATGATGATAAATCTAAGTTCGAACATGAGACAGTTATAGGCTTGTGATACTTTTAATAGGACATTTTTATTCCTGTTTTGTTCTTGTCTATGTTGCATTTGAAGTAGTTATTAAATTTGCTGGCATTTGCTTGCTTGACTTTATTTAGACAACAACATTAGAGAGTAATATTAAAATGTACTCTAGTGGACTTCTGACTTCTGTACAATGGATCTTCTAAAGCAGAATCTATCTCAGACTTAGAGAAATGTACATGTCTATATAAAACATGGGATTCCTTCCACCAGTTCAAAAATGCTAGGTCAGCAGCCATTTGTAAGACTTAGAGGTCAGGTGTGACTGGAACAGTTTGGCGCTGATCCCCCTGTGCACTCGAGAGGAAATATCAAGACTATTCTGCTTCAGTCTCCTTTCTCTGAATTTACTCCTGATGTTTAATTCTCTTTTGTAATTTCCACTTTAGAGATGTGTAAAATTAGAAATGAAACATCTCTAGACTGTTCCCATCTATTCTTCCAGTTCAACAACTAAGGTAAGCCCATAGAAATCGAGCATTTGCTAACTTTGAAGAAGGGAAGTCATCTTAGATGAGGGACACGTATCCCATCTCCCAGCCAAATGAGACATCAGAATTATTCCTGAGCAGGAGAACACACATAAGCTGGTGTCCCAGCTTAGCATTCTGGGCAGGTCTCCCTTGGGAGCTTAACCTGAGACACAGAAGAAAGAAGCAATTTCTGGGTGACACCAGAAGAAGCTGTTTCCAAAGCACCAGACTTACAGGACTAAAATGCAATTGCCCCAAGAGAGGACCTCCAAGCTTTTCTCCTCCCTCCCTGGCTCTAGTTGTCATTTATATGCATGGGAAAATATTTGGATACTAAGTTGTGGACTTTAAAACCTTTACTGCACTTCCCTAATTGCTAATGACACTGAGCGTGTTTCTGGTTTTGGCCAGTTGTGTGTATTCTTTGCTATATGATCCAACAACACTACTATCGATATATATCCAACCAGAATCAGTCTTTTGAAGAGACTTCTGTTGCCTTGTTTTTATTGCCACACTATTCACAATAACCAAGAAATGGAAACAAGATTATTTAAACTACTGAATGGATAAAGAACGTGTGGTAAACGCACTTAAATACTCTTCAGTCATAAAAATGTCCTGGGAGGTTCAATAGCATGGGTAGAGAGGGAAGTCATTATTTTAAGTGAAATGAGCCAGGCATGGAAAAATAAGTACTTAACGATCTCACTCTAAGGTGGGATTATTTATATAAGCTGATTGAAAACAATTGGGGTATAGAAAAATGGTCACTAGGAGCAAGGCACAGTTCTGGGTGGTGGTTTAGTCAATGGATACTAAGTCAGGAACAAGAAGCTCCACAGTAGTACTGTGGAGTATTGTGATTCTATGAGATAACAATAATGTATATTTCAAAAAACTACAAGGATTCTGAATGTTTCTCCATAAAGAAATGTTTTGAGGACACAGATGCTTAGCTTGATTTAAATGTTACAGTGTATCCCTGTACTGAAACATCATTATGGTGACCGGTACATATGTACAGATTTTGTTTCATGTATCAAAATATATATAAATTATTAAATAAAAAAATCACTACAAAAAATAGAAAAGTAAAACCTTTACTGCAAACTTCTAAAGACTGAGGTAATGATCTCGCTCAGGCTTTCACCTTTCCCTTGTGGAACTTTGACAAACAGGTTACTCTGCCAACTAGTTAAATGCTCTGACAGCACCTGCCATTCTTAAAGCAGAGGACAGATTTCCCCAACATCTTTTTGGTGAATCACTACTGAAGCCAATGGCTAATGGAATGTTGATGGCACAGACAACTGAATTCCTCTCTTGAGACGGATCTCCAGTTTTGTGCGCCAAAACAAACTGAGAACAACTCAGGAGTCATGGCCAGGGATACTCTCTGGTGGATATACAAGGTTCCACAGTGGAAACTGGCTCCTGGCCACTGAAATATCTCCACTTATCTATCATACTTATCTCTCTCTGTTAGTAAACTAGAAATTGTCCCTAAACTTTTACAGTTATAAAACCACTTAGGCTACCCTTCCGAAATTAAGCTGAGGTAGCTTGCAATGACAGTTTACATTTCATAGCAGCTAGCAAGGAAATTATTTATTTCTGCACCTTACATGCGCTGAGAGTAAGAAAGACATTTAAGTCAGCCATTTCTTGCATGTGTGCACAGAAGACTATTGTTCCTTTACTAAAATGCAAAATGTGATTGCTAGATGATGAATATAAAGTTCCTCTGTAAGTTTCAAGTAGAAATATTTAAATAAAGCATAGTTTTGCCTTGTTGCTAGGAAAATTGCCTCAGTGATTAGAAAGATAGCACAAATGTATTGAAAATCTTTAGCCGTAGGGCCCAGAAGAAAATTCTTCAAGTTGGTTGTTGCTTTTATCTGACCTCAGAGTTGATCTTCACAGCACACAAAGAAGTGCTCTACTTCCAAATCACCTTTTCATATATGGCCTCTTTCAAAGAACAAAAAACCAATAGCCTATTACAAAGTTGTGCTTCCTTCTTTAAAAATTACTGTCACAGTGGTTCCATCCCCGGCATTCCCTGCTGGCCCTGACCCCGGGGTGCACTTAGACAGCCATTGAGACTCGTGTGGTAGCCTGCACCTGTTATCCCAGTGATTTGGGAGGCTGAAAACAGGAAGATCACTATAAATCCAATCTGTGTATAGTGAGACCCTGTAGACCCTATTCTAAATACATGAAAAAAATAAAAACTACTGTCAGTTAAAGGCAATTGTAAGTAATGCTTTAATTTTCTACAGGAATAAGTTCACAAGCTCCCTGGGAAGACAAATTGAGTAATAGTTAGAGGTGGATTGGACAGACAAATTTTGTCTTCTGCTGTCTGCAGATGGCATTCTCTTGCCTTGGAGTAGAGTCTATGCAAGGAATTCCTTGAGGGTATTGAAATAAAAAAGAAAATCAAAGAGGGATGCCTAATCACTTCTTTTTGTATTTCAAACATGGAACACTCAAAGTTGAATTCTCTTAATCCTTTAGAATGCATTCTTAAGTACTGGAAAACATTTGATTGTTACATGCTGTAAAACAGCTATTTAAACATTTTTCT
>NW_004524589.1:6380263-6389744 GCF_000260255.1 Octodon degus | reverse complement strand
CAGAACCTGGGATTGAACTCAGGCCCTTATGCTTGCCAGGCAAGGTTTTACTCTACTGATCCATCTCCTCAGCCCCTGATTGGATGTTCTTTTATAACTAAAATCACACAGTAAAAAAGAGGGAAAAGTTCAGAATGCTTTATATTCAAACTTTCTTTACATTAAGAAATAATTCTTACCTATGATCAAAGTATATTTATAATCCAGATGAGACTATTCATGTTCATATGACTCTTTGTCTCACTGCCTTAAGGAAAATCAAGCTAGATCTTGGGAAATTTTCAGATTGATATAAGCAACTAAGTAAGATAAAATATTATAGACACTCTGAAAGAGCTAAACCCTCAAGGGAGCCTGTACAGAACATGAGATGTATTGTAACTATGGGACAGAGGGTCGCCTCGACCTGAGGCCTAGACCTCAAAATTAAAAATAAACAAATGCATCAGCATACTTCATAAAGATAAACATCAGGGATTGATATCATGATGGGCATTCATCACCTGGAGTAAACTAAGAAGAGCCACCATCCCAGCTCCTGAAATGAAACGTGCCTCTCCTGCTTCGCCACTTTCTATGGGACTTGCTTCTCCATTTGATCTCAATTCAATCAATTGAGCAATTATACTCATAATCTTACTGGTCGATCATAGTTCTGTCCTGCCTCATATCCATCTTGTCATTCTCTATTTTTCTCACCTTGGACCCATATTATGATGTAGATTTGCTGTATAAAAATCCCTAGAAGGGGCATGGTCCTTAAGAAGCTGCTAAAAACTCCTTTTGTTTTTGTTTTGGAAAGAATCTTTCTTTTCCCAATAAATACATTCTGCTCTTAATCTCCATTGTTTCTAAAATTCATTCCTTGATTTTAGAGAACATGAACTTATACTAGACATCTAGCAGGTTGGACAATTTTTCCCCTATATTAAAATGGTCCTGATAGGCATATTGATGTTTTTAAAGGTTTTTACTTAGACATATAAGGTAGGCTGGAAATATATATTGTTAATATTAAAAAAATTGATTTCTAATGGGAGTTACACAGCATTAAAAGTTGCTATTACATTGGAAATGAATATCTCATTGTTAATTTTAGTCAGTCAGAAGATAGATAACCAGGGACACTATCAGTGCCTACTGGACCCAAGCAGTCCCTAAGCAAGAGCTTGCTGGCCTAAAAGCTATACAGAAGATTGAAACAAGAGATCTTTTCAAGTGTGTATTCTTGAAGGCCTACAATAGACAAAATTCAAGCCCTTTAGTTATTTTAAATTGTCAGCTCTATGTCAGGAGAAAGTTGAAAAACCTCACTGCCTTCTTAGATCACTTACTAGAGGCACCAGTAAAACATTTGTCTGTCATTCCTTATTCAATAAAATGATAGATTTTGCTTAAATATGTTTATTATCCAGTAATCCATAAAATTAGAAAAAAGCTACAATAGATAGCTTTTGCTCCAGATAGTGTTCTTGATACTTCAGTAAAAGCTTCCTCCTTAGTACTTTATAACTGGAACTGGGAGAAAGCCTAGGAAAGAAGACAAAGATACCAAAAATTCCTGCCTTTGAGGTAGCTTTAAAAGAAACAGACACTAAGTCTGATTCTTGGGAATCTAAGAAGAGTTTACCAACTGGGTTCAACTGTTACTACTGTGGAAACCAGGCCACAGTTGACATATTTTATTTTGGAAGTTAGTGGACTTTTCTTCGTGAAAAATTAGGGAGATCATAAAAGATCAGTACATGTGCTGGTTGTAAATTTGATACAGCTGAATAATGGATACATGTGTATTCTAGAATAGTTCCTCAAATTAAAAGTCAAGTTCTCCAAGGAAATCCAGGCGCTATGATTTGTGTCAACATGTCCTCCCAAAGTCTCTTATAGTCATGGATGAGCAGGCCTTATGGAGGTGGATAACTCTGGAGTTTGTGATTTGTTCATTGTCTAGTGCTGGGGCTGAGGGGAATGAATGCTACACTTGCCTAGAATGGACAGCCCACATGCAATATAAAGGATAAAAACAGGTTTCTCCTCTCTTTTGTTCTTGTTGCTTTTGCTGTCTTCTGCCATTAATTGTCTATCCCTCTGTTATGTGTCACCATGAATTCAAACCATCTGATTTTTGACCGTAACCTTTGTAAAACTTTGTTTATACTTGGCTTTCAGGTATTTTGCCTTAGCAACAAGCAAAGTAACTAAGACACTTTGTAATTCCTTTCTTTAGATTTTCCCTTCATACCTCCGTGCATAAACTTGCCCAAGAAATATCCATCCCTACCTTTGCCTCTACCTCAGCTACTCAGGTTCATCCTACACACTCACTTGAGTTTTATCTTTCTCAAGGTAAAAAAGTATAGTGTCCACTTACTTCTTTCCAAGTACTATAGAAAATTGTTTTAACTTCATCTACATTTTATTGGTGTCTTTCATTTTGAAAAGAAAATAATTTTGAATTCAAGATCTATCTTCACTTATCACTGTCATCACATATGTATATGTATATTATAGATTTATGAGCAATCATGAATATATTCCACAAGGTACATTGACACATAGTAACTAATTTTTTTAAAAGCTTAATTTTATTGAGAAACAAATAACAATGAGACAGATTCTAAACTAATTACTAGGACAGTTTTGATAATTAATATGTTGCATATTGTTGTCTTTGTAGTGGTTATTCATAGTACAAGATGCAGACATGACATCTCATCCAAATACTATTAGTACAAATCTTTCTTCACATTGAATTAAGAGAAAGTAGTTGTATATTTATCCTATTTTCATATATAGATACCTCAATTTCAATAATTAAAATCAAGAAAAATGTCTCACATTTTTTTGTGTAAGGACAACCTCTCTGTGTTTGGACATACTGAGATGTATCATACTTAAATTAGAAGATTTATCATTTGCATGTTTATCAATTCAAACTAAATTTTGAAATATCTATCCTTTTAAAAGATGCACTGGTAACGGTGTTCAAGCTAGGGTCATCTTAGATTAGAAGTTCATGACTACAGAACATTTTCAGTTTAGCTTGCATGTAAAAGGACACTAGGAGAATTCAGTGGATTGATTTGTTACTGCAATAATTTATATGGGATTTAAAGGTATAGATTAATGCATGGGTGGTCTTTCAGGGATTTTATTCTCCATCTCAATGAGCAATAAAACATCATTTTATCTGACTTTACCCTGTAAAGGAGAAATGGTTTTAACAAAGGAAACTATAAAAGAATCATTATTTCAAGCAGGCACATTTATAGGAGAAAATGTGGGGAAAATAAGAATGAAAGATTTTTTTTCCCACAATGGTTATACATATGAACGGATAGCATGATAAGGAAGGGATTTAGATCACAATTTGAAAAACTCTGTAGAGTTTTTTTCCCTTAATTAGATTAGGTGATGTTGATCAGAGATGTACTTTAAGGAGATTAATCAGTAAGCAGAGCTCTAAAGCATGAATCTGAGTAGAGAAGGCAGCTTGCTTTGGCAAGCAAATTACCAATTCTTTGTAAGAGTTAAAGTGTACACTCAGAATGGAACAGCTGACTTGGAACAGTGACATGGAACATCAACATGGAAAACAAGTGAAATGAAAACAAATAATTTAACAACTGGGAAATAACAGTACGCGGAGTTGAAGATGTGATTTCTTAGTTGAAAAATAAGAGATTAAACGAACGTTTTCATGTTTTATGAGATTCATTTTGTTATATTAGTATTCAAATGTCAAAATACTTTTCTGGAGAGTATATGCAGTTACTGAAAATGTCATTTCAGATTTTCCTGATGTATATAAAGTGTCATGATAACCAGATTATTTACAAGGTACATTTCTAGTTGAGCTAAAACCAAGACAACCCAAGTCTCACATAAAATTTCAATCACACCATCTATTGCTTCTTAGAATATTTTTGTTTCATGCCAAATGACAGTCTATTTACCTTTTATCTCTATGTTATGCTGTGGGACATGTAAAAAGATAATTAATTTGGAAATAAGAAGGGTCTCTTTGCTATTCTTTTATTTTTAAATATATTTTTATTGAGAAACAAATAGCAATGAGACAGTTTCACAACTGATTACTAGTACATTTTCAATAATTAATACACTGCATATTTTTGTCTTAGTGGTCATTCATTGTAAAATATGGGAACCTTATATGCTGTTTCACACACTATTATAACAAACCTTTCCATTCAATGAATTAAGAGAATGAGCTGTATATCTATCCTAACTATTTTGAGTATACAGATATAAAATGGTGGTTCATTTGTATCCCCTTTTTTGAAGTTTTGTCAGAAAAGGGCATTCCATTGTCATTTAAATACTGTAAGCTCATGAATTCAGCAAAACATCCTAATATAGTACAGTAGTCCATAATAGTAATGGGTTTTCCATAAGATTGTCCATATCCGAAGTTGTTGACTTGAGCATTTTACAGTTCATCATATTAATATGGCTTTACATTTTATACTTCATTTTCATACTTTTATGCTGGATGGTTAAGAACAAGAAAGAGCAAGAGCTATATAACAAGAAATTTAACTTTTTATCTGATAAGATCAGTCAAATCCACTCAGGATTTAACCTGAAACCCAGTACCTCAGTTTGTAGATCTTTTGTCAGTGTCAGCCATATGGATGAGTCACAGCAATTGCTTGACCAATTTGCTCTCTGTGAAAACTTGAAAGAATGTTTCTCTCCATGTGACTCTCCTTAGGCACACTCTACATCATCAATCACATTCCTCTGTGGCTCTAAAATCTCCTTGATCAGAAAATTTGGGACAAAATTGAGATACAGGATGTTACAGTACAAGTTCTACTATTTCCTGTTTTTACTGACCTTGAAAGGCTAGAGCCAAAATTTTCACTGTCCCTATAGCCCTTCTATTTCTTTAATTTTTGGTCTGCAAACTTAGGTTGTCAACCCTCCAGAAGAAAAGCTTAATGATATTATTACCCTATAGCATAGGAAGTTGAGCTTAAACTCACTATTTGTCTGAATATCAAACATCTTAGACATAACATGGAACAGAAATTTTCCACCAAGTATTGACATGTTAAACTTTGAGTTTATCCAGAATATGAAGAAAAAATATTAAGAAGATAAAAAATAAGAATAATCACTTATATATACTTACATAAAAATTTATAAATCTAAAAATATAGAGCTTTGTAGCAGGACAGTCCTGTGACTTTTATTTTTGTCGCAGGTTTTCATTTATTATCTTTTTTTTAAAGCAAACCTTTACTTGAGAGACAGTATGGCCATAATTGGTATGTCATGACAAGCAGCACATAACTAGAAGTCCAGAATGACAGGCATTTCAAGCATGACCCTACCTTTACACACTTTCTTCAGTGCAGTTGCTTCATTCACAGGTATCAGCATATATAGCCAATGTGAGAGACCTAACAATTAACTGCTATTTTCAAAAACATGCTGAAGATTCTCAGAACCATTGCATTTCCCATCTTGTGCATATAAATGTATGACTTTGCCCCTGTCATGTTTACTAACATTTCTCCTTTCCTTCTCTTTTTTAACTAATACTCAAGTACTTTCTTTCCTTTTAATTGTGTTATGCCTTTCTATTTTTCTTTCTTCCTTTGAGTTCTTATATTAGGGAGACTATACGAACTTTACACATATACGTCTGATTTATTTCACTTTTGAGTTTATCTTCAAGTAACATCAATTTATATATAAAGACTTTGAGATTATCATTCTTTATAGCTGAGTAATACAACACTGTATAAAGATACCATATCTTCTTCATCCATTTCTCAAGTGATGGTCATCTTGGTTGTTTCCAAGATTTGGCTATCATAAGTTGTGGTGCTGTAAACATAGGTACACATACATTACTGTGATATGATGTTTTCAGTTCCTCTGGGAAAATTTCCAGGAGGGGGATAGCTGGTTTGAATGGGATTTCCAGTTCTAGTTTTTTAAGGAGTCTCCACACTGATTTCTATAATGATTTCACCAGTTTCCATTCCCACCAGCAGTGGAGAAGGGTTCCTTTTTCCCCACAGGCTCTCCAACATTTGTTGTTGGGTGATTTCTTTCCGATAGCCATTCTTTCTGGGATGAGCTGCTAGCTCAGTGTTGTTGTAATTTGCATTTCATGGATGACTAGTGATGTGTAACACATTTTCATATATTTATTCACTTATTTAATTTCATCCTCTTAGAAGTGTGTATTCATCTCAGATGCCCATTTCTGGATAGACAGAGTCTTTAAATTTTGGGGCTCTAATGTTTTTTAGTTCTTTATAAATTCTAGAGACTAGACCTTTGAGTGATTATTAGTCAAGATTTTTTCAAAATTTGTGGGTTGTATTTTCACTTTGTTAGTAATTTCTTTTGATGTGCAAAAACTTCTCAATAAGAGGTGGTCCCAGTTGTTAATTCTTTCAAGTGGTTCCCATGTGATTTGATTTTTATTCATGAACTCTTTGCCTACACCTATGTCTTCAAGAATTCCTCCTACTTTCTCTTCCAGGAGATTTAGTGTTTCTGTTTTAATGTTTAGATCTTTATTCATTTTGACTTTAGGTTAGTACATGGTGATAGAACTGGGTCAAATTTTAGTTTTCAGCATGTAGAGAACCAGTTTTCCCAGTACCATTTGTGAAAGAGGCTATCTTTCTTCCAGTAAGTATGCTTGGATCCTTTGTCGATGATCAGGTGGATGAGTGTGTTTACAGAAGCTTCTGTATCTTCTAATTACTCCATTGATCCTCAGGTCTATTTTGTTCCCTGTACCATGCTGATTTTATCACAGTAGCTTTGTAATACCATTTCAAGTCAGAAATTGTAATGCCTCCTGCCTTGTCTTTGTTTCTCAGGATAGCATTTATTATTCTAGGTCTTTTGTAGTTTCAAATAAATTTTAAGAATGATTTCTCTAGGTCTATGCACTATGATGCTGGTAGTTGGATAAGGATTGCATTAAATCTCTACACCAATTTTGGGAGTATGGCCATCTTCACCATGTTGTTTCTTCCTTTACAGGAGCAGGAAATATCTTTCCATTTTATGATATCCTGTACCCATCTCTTTTTTCAGAGTATAGTAATTTTCCTTAAAGAGATCTTTGATATCTTCATTTAGATGAATTCCAAGGTATTTCATTTTCCTCAGTGCTATTCTAAAAGATATTGTTTCTATAATTTCCCTCTCAGGGTGTTTTTTTTATCTGTGTAGAGAAATGCTATTGACTGTTGGCTATTGACTTTGTATCCTGCTTTGTACTGAATTTGTGTGTCAATTCTAGTAGCTTCTTGGTGGAGTATTTTGGGTCTTGCATGTCAAGTATCATATCATCTGCAAATAAGGATAATTCAACTTCTTCTTTACCATTTCTTATTCCTTTTGTTTCTCTCTCTTTTCTAATGGCTCTAGCTAGTGATTGCAGAATTATATGAAATAGGAGTGGTGATAGAGGACATCATTGTCTTGAACCAGATCTGAGAGTAAAAGATTTAATTTTTTCCAACTTAGAATTATGTTAGATGTTGGATTGTTACAGATGGCTTTTATCATATTTAAGTAGAGGCCATCTATTCCAATTTTCTGCAGGACATTGAACCTGAATGATTGTTGGACTTCTTCAAAAGCCTTTTCTGCATCAATTGAGATGCTCATTTGGTTTTTTGAGTTTGCTCTATTAATATAATGTATTACATTCATAGATTTGCATACATTCCACCATCCTTGCATGCCTGGGATGAATCCTACCTGGTCATGGTGTATTATCTTCTTGATGATTTGCTGTATTTATTTTCTAGGATTTTATTGAAAGTTTTTTCACTTACGTTCATGAGGGAGATTGGCCTGTAGTTCTCTTTTTTAGAAGTGCTTTTCCTTGGTTTTGGTGTTAGCATAATACTTGCCTCCAGGAAGGATTGTGGTAGGATTTCTTCCTTTTCAATTTCTTTGAAGAGTTTGAGGAGCATAGGAATTATAACTTCCATAAATTTCTTGTAGAATTCACCTGTGAGTACATCTGGACCTGGACTTTTCTTTGTCATTAGTTTTATTTTTTTTTAATTTCATTTTGTATTTCATTGGCTGTTATTGGATTATTGAGAGTTGCTATATCTTCTTGATTCAGTTTTGGTAATTTGTACATTTCTAGGAATCTGTCCATTTCATCTGTGTCTTCTATTCTGTGAGAGTAAAGATTCTCAAATTAACTGTTGATAATCTTGTGAATTTCCACTGTGTCTGTGGAACTTACACCCTTTTCATTCCTTATTGCTTGTATTTGAATTTTTTCATTCCTCTTTTTGATGAGGTTAGCTAAGGCTTATCAATTTTATTTAATCTTTCAGAGAACCAGCTTTTTGATCCAATAATGCTTTGAATAGTTTTCTTTGCTTGAATTGAATTAATTTCTGCTCTAATCTTTATATTTTCTTCCTGTCTTTGGGCTCTAGTTTTGGTTTTCTCTTCCTTTTCTAGATGTTGGATGTGAAACATTAGAGTGTTTATTTGTTCCCCTTCTGTTTTCCTAATACTTGAATTCACAGCTATAATTTTCTGCATCCCATTAATTGTGATAATTTATACTTTAATTTTCCTTGAATTGTTGATATTGTTGAGTTTCTTGTTTAATTTCATCTGTGACCCACTGATTTCTTGTAGAGTGTTATTTAATTTCTATGGATTTGTGGGACTTTTCTGGTTTCTTTTGTCTTTGATTTCCAGCTTCATTGCACTGTGGTCAGATAATATGCATGGGATAAGTTCAGTTTTCTTGCATAGACTTAAGCTTGATCTATATGGATTAGTATGTGGTCTGCTTTAGAAAATGATCCATGTGCAGCTGAAAAAAAAATGTATTTTCAGCTGTTTTTGGATGGAACATTCTGTTTATGTTCAGTAAGTCCATTTGTTCCTAACTCTGATTCAGTTCTGCTAGTTCTTTGCTAATTTGGGAAAAAGGGATATTAAGGTCTTCTGTTAAGATAATGGTATTGAATATTAGATTTTTCATGTCCATTAGGATTTCTGTCAGATAGTTGGTGTATAAATATTTATGAGTGTTACCTCTTCCTCTTGATTTTTCCTCAAACCAGTTTATAGTGGCCTTCTTTACTTTGCTTGATCATTCTTGGTGTAGGTTGAGGCTATCTGAGAACAGGATTGCTACCCCTGCTTTTTTCTGAGGTGCTGTATAGTGTAGTATTGTTTTCCATCCTTCGACTTTCAGCCTATAAATTTCTTCATGAGTAAAGTGTGTTTTATGTATGTAGCTGATTGTTGAATTTTGTTTCCTAATCCACTGTGCCAGCATGTTTCTTTTAATGGGTGAATTGAGTCCATTTTCGTTAATGGTTATAATTGAGTCATATTGACTTATGATCGACATGTTATTTACCTGCTGTTGTTTGCTCCTTTTTTCTTTTTCTCCTGTGTTTAGTTGTTTCCCCTATTTATTGGGTTACTTCTC
>NW_004524589.1:6377859-6379437 GCF_000260255.1 Octodon degus | reverse complement strand
CTCTTCTTTTTTTATGATTGTCATCTTTAGAAGCAATTATTAATTCTCTTACTGCAGAGTTTTTTTCGGATCAAGTTTCCTCCATATATTTCTGAATTTTATTCTTTATTTTATATGCTATTAATTCAGAGATTTCTTTTTTTATTTCCAATCTGATTTCCTCTATAAATTTCTGGAGTTGTTCCTTTATTTCTGATGCTATTGATTCATTGATTTCAGCTGTGTGATTCCTAATTTGTTCTGTCACAGTGTTCTCTGCACTTGTTATGTGTGGGCTTGGGTCTGAGATTGCATTTTGCTACTTCTTGTTGTCATTTTGTATAGTACTGTCCTCTCCCCTTTGTTCTACATCTTGGTGCAGTTATAACCTTAGCACATACTGGAATTCAGGTGTAGATCTACAAAATTTGATATTATCCAGTTGTGCTTGGCTTAGGTCTTGCTGCTGTGCTCATCTCCTTCCTGATGCAGCCCTGCAGGGTGAATGTCTTGTGCCCCTCTATCAAGATGTTCTGCTCCTGGACTAGATGAGTTGTTCTGTCTCCTACTCTCTTCAGGGACTACAGCTGCAGAGTTTCACCTCAGGCCTGTATGCCAAGCCTGATTTTGTTCTGAAAGAGCCAAGGGTCATATGGGAGAGGGAAGCTCTGCCACACACTCATTGGGCTTGGACTTGGGCTGGATCTGGGTGTCCTAAGAACATGCCAGAAGTACTCACTCAGAAGGCATGGGAAGGGGGCACTCTGGAGTGGTGGTGGGGGTCCCAAGTGCACAACCAAGGGTCTTACTAATGCGGTGTGCCTAGATTTGGACTGGAGAGATCTCCCAGGCACAGGGTAGAAAGAAGCTATCCCATACACTCGCAGGCCCTGGGCTTGGGCTGGATCTGGGGGTCCAGAGAACAAGGCAAAAGTTCCCACCCACTTGGTGGGCATATCAGGGGCATTCCGTAGTTGTGGTAGGAGTCCTGAGGTCATGGCCGAGGGTCTCATGCATGCGGCATGCCTGGGCTTGGACTGGAGTTCTGCCATTCTTTTCTACATAGGCTTTAGTTAGTAATATATCCTCTTTGGTTCCATTCTATAACATATGTTGCCTTGGAGTTCCAACAACACAACCAAACTTTAGCCCAAGTGTCAAATTCAACTGTACACTTGCCCTTCTCAGTTTAGTATCTGAGATCATGAAGCCATAGTGCAGAGTAAGTTACTGGAAGAAAAATAACTCAAGCCTAAATATGAATACACTTGGAATTTTTCTCATAGGAAGAAAAAATGACATGAGCATGATGTAGGTGGGTGTGGAAATAGACAAGTGGTAGAACCATCCCTTATGGTGAATGGAGTTCAAGAACACAACCACTGAATACAAAAAGAATAAATGACTCTTTGGATTTGTATAACAGACCCAAATTATGGGGTGAATTGTGTTCACTATAAAAATAATAGAGTGAGCTCATAATCTTGGAAATGTTGAAAGTGCTGTTACTTTTGAATATGACAGTCTCAGTAAAGATAGGTAAGTTAAGAAAAGTTTGTATTAGTTTAAGATAAGGTTACTACTTGCAAATTCATGTCA
>NW_004524589.1:6374349-6376989 GCF_000260255.1 Octodon degus | reverse complement strand
TCAAGGCAATTAAGTGTTACTGAAAAATTCAGGATTAAGACAAGCAATTTGGCCTAACAAGTATACAGCTTAGTAGAGTATGAATTTTGCTATCTATCTATCTATCTATCTATCTATCTATCTATCTATCTATCATTTACCCTTTGGCAGCCCAAAATACAATGATTACAGACAAAGAGCAAACAAAAGAATAAAACAGTAAGCACCCCATATCCAACTAATCACTGTTATAATGTATAACTAACTTACTTAATAACAAATTTTACAATACAATCCAGTTGGTTTATGATGATCTCTTATCCCTATTTTACTATAAACATTTGCTCACATTACTTGATTATATTAAGCAAATCCTTCCCTGAATATAGTAATTGTCACACTGTGGATACAAACAAGGACATATCTCTTTTAGTAAATTTCTATCAGACACTAAGTCTAATATTGAAGCATGTACATTTTTATTAACAGTGAGTTGCATGATAGATATTTGACAATCACATAGACATTTAATTTCACAGACAGTTAAAAGACACAATTATGTCTCTAATGTCTCTTTCCTTTCTTCTTTCCTTCCCTTATTCCTTCCTTCTATCATTTTTTTCTCTTCTTCCTTTCAGAAATATGTTCTTAATCTCTGATTTCAACAAATAACTGAAAATAATGTGACCTGCATTTCATAGAGGCCATAAGGACACATTTGGTTCTTTTTCCTCCATAAAATTCCACCCGACATCTTGGGAGTGTGACGGTAATCTAATAAGATAGCAGCTCAAATCTCTCAGTTGTTATTTAGTCTATTCTATTGGAATCTTCTATCTGAAATTTAAGATGTCGATATATTTTTTAAATTTGATTTTTTTCTTTTGCAAAAAAATTATTATTTGATTTTTCTTTGTTTCCTTAAAGAATGGTACATAGTAATAATAGTAAACTAAAAGGCAGAAAAGTGTCATGCTATGTACATATTTCCAATATCTGTATGTGTATAGTTATGCATGTGCAGGCTGTATACATTTATCTTTCTCATTGATATTGTATATATTTATTCAGTTTAATCATTTTTTATCAGAAAAGTTAGCTGAAAGGCATAAGAGGTAAATTTATCAAAAGAGTAGTTTATTTTTTATTTTGTATTTTTGGCAGCAAAAGAGTAGTTTAAATGATATCAATTTAATTAACAAGTAAAATATATCATCAAGGTTTATGAAAATTTAGGAGAATATCATTTTGAGTAACATCTTTTAAAACATCCTGAAAAATTCATTAAGAGTGTACATTTGTAAATTCAATTGATTTGTAAAATATATTTCAACAATTACCATTTCAATATTTTCCAGATAATATGAGATATATTACAGTATTAGGAGTTCATGAAAATCAACTATTTCCATGTAATTCATGATTTAAAATTTGTTCTAATGAGTAGTTTTCATTTTTATTATTTTCTTCTTTAGAGGAAATAAAGTATAGTGGTGTTATTTTAAAAGACTATGTAAGCTGTGATGCAATCAGATTATTTTAATTGGGCTCTGATATTGGACAGAAATATACTAAAAACTGACTTCATTCCTTCTTTGTTATGCTATTTTGAACCTCAGCTTCTTAATCTCTGAAGTGTATAATAGTAATAATATATTATTCATAAGAATGCTTGAAAATTTAATGAAATAATGAAAGTAGAGTTCTCATCTAGTAATTGTTTCACAGGGCTAAATAATTTTGAATGAATAATATTATGCTCATTGTATTATTGATTGTAAGAATAATTTAAATGCTATCTTCCATATTATTTCATTACTTTTCATAATGAAACCAATTTACCTTATAAGAATACATAATTACTAACTGAAAGTTAGAATTACCAGTACCCTAATCATCATTGTATAAATGAAATTCAGGAATGAACATCAAAAGTATGAAGGTTGCATACCGCCTCTGTTACCGAGGTCTTACCCTGGACCAAGGAGGAAATTATGAATCTCTTTTCCATGATAGAGAAGTATGTCCTATCGTCTCTCTGTGACAGAATGTGAAGAAATGGCAGATATCTCAATGGGAAATCTATAAAGCAAATGATGCCTATGCTACACAGCACTCCCAGAGAACCTCATTTGTCATTGTCCCTGTCGTCAGCTACTTCCCAGGTTAATTTTTTAAGCCCATATTGAACAGTTTCAGTCTTTCTTTTTCTTTCTCTCTCACTTTCTGTTCTTTGTGTAAGAACCTTGCTCTGACGTTTTAGGCACTAAGCACTTTTGCCCAGAATCCTGTTTGTGCATTCAGGCCAGTGTCTCTTATATTTACAACTAGTTTTTTCTCTCCATCTCTGACCAAGAAGAGGACGAGGTCTAATGAATGTCAAGTAACAAGGAGATATGAATACCAAGCTGGTGTGAGTGACACGATACAGGTGAATTATTGAACATAAATGGATCATGTCAGCAAGGAATTGTGCCTGGAATACATAATACGTTATATTCTTTTTTCTTTTAAGTACTCAGCACCGGGAAAAATACCAAAGCAGTGATAAAACTTTACTTTTCAAATCTAAAACTAAATAATTAAGAACTAATAGATCCATACTTCAACTGCATAGTTTGAGTATCTAATATATAATCTATCTGGTAAACTAAGCATTCA
>NW_004524589.1:6371810-6372897 GCF_000260255.1 Octodon degus | reverse complement strand
AAAAAAAAATCCTCAACAAAATACTAGCAAGCAGAACACAGAAAATCATCTGGAAGAATACACACCATGACCAGGTAGGATTAATCCCAGAGATGCAAGAATGTTTCAACATACACAAATCTATAAGCTTAATATGCTACATGAATAGAGCCAAAAAAAAAAACACTTGATCATGTCAATAGATGCAGAAAAGGCTTTACACAAATGCAAGCACTCATTCATGATCAAAGCCCTATAAAAATTGGAATAGATGACTTACAAATCCACCAAGAATTTACTAGATTTAATAAACAAATACTGCAGCATGGCAGGATACAAAGTCTATACCAAAAAAAAAAATCAATAGCATTCCTCTACACAGATAATAAACAAACTCACTGAGGGAGAAATTAGAGAAACAAGCCAGTCTCCCAAAATTATTATACAGATTTAATACGCTCTATCACAATTCCATCAGCATACTTCACAGATCTAGAGAAAACATTATTAAAATTAATTTGGGACCAGAAAAGATCTCAAATAGCAAAAGAAATCCTAGGCAACAAAGGCAAAGCATAAAGCATTATGTTCTCTGACTTGAAATTGTACTACAAAGATACTGTGTTAATATCAGCTTTGTGCTGGCCAAAAAACAGATCTGAGAATCAATCATTAGAAGATGGAGATACAACTAAAAACATGGTCAGGCATCTTATCTTAACATGTTTAATAGAAGAAAGATCACCTCTTTAACAAATGGTGCTGGAAAAACTGGTTTTCTACATGCTGAAAACTAAAACTAGACTCAGGTCTATCACCATGCACTAAACTGAAGGAAAAAGAGATCAAAGATCTAAATATTAAAACAGAAGCAGCAAACTTCTTACTAAACGCAAAAGTAGGAGAAAATCTTAAAGACAGGGTTAGGCAGAGAGTTCATGAACAAAAACAAAAGTGCATAGGCAATACTCAAAGAATCAATAATTCTTATCTCATCTTACTAATAAGTTTCCACATGTCAAAAGAAATTATCAGGTGCTAGGGAGATAGCTCTACAGAATAAGCATCTGTGTGGCAAAAGCAGAGTACTGAATTCAATCCCTGGTAC
>NW_004524589.1:6363350-6370843 GCF_000260255.1 Octodon degus | reverse complement strand
CCTTTATAGACAAATGGATGCAACTAAAGGCTATACTCATTAATGAAATAAATCAGACCCACATGTATAAATATCATATTGCCTCTCAAGAGTAAGAACCTGAAATTTACAATACATATAGTAAAATGGAAAGAAATTGAACATAATGATTAAGCAATGAATAATAGGGAAAAGTGAAAAGATTGGAGAAAAAAAAGAAGGGGGAAATTCAGGCAAGTATATATACAGGATGGCTGAGATTTTTTGTAGTAATAATTTCTATCAGTTTTTCTTTTTTAAAAAATAGTACTTAATGTTTAGAATTTTCGTTTTGACTAACTCTTTATGCTGGTATCTGCAATCTAAGAAACTGCATTGAAGACAGTAACATCTAATACAAAATCCATTATTGAGGGCCGGCCAAATAGCTCAGTGGATTAAAGTGCCTGCTTAGACAAATGCAGCGACTGGGAGTTCTATCCCCAGTATGCCGTGCTGGGCCCACACTCGTGGTGCGCTGATACAGCGATTGAGACTTGGCATGGCGGCACGTGCCTGTAAACCCAGCTCTTGGGAGGCTGAACACAGGCGAATCAGTCCGAGTCCAATCTACATAGTGAGACCCTGGAGACCCTGTCCTAAAAATACAAAAACAAAGCAAAACCAAAATCCATTGTTTAATACCTCTCATCTTTGTCTTCTAAATGTGAACCATTACTAATGTCTTATAAATTATTATTATACTCTTTTAAAAATGCATTTACAAAAAAGACAAGAAAAATGATAAGGCTTATTGAAAGCATGCATTAATATTCAATTTTCTGTCAGTGTTGCATACCTATATCTGTAAATCTGAGCAACAGTTTTGATGATAAAAATAGATAATATAACAACCGTTGTTAATTTGCTATTCTTAATTTGAAAATCTGTAGCATATGTATTGTATATTACCCTGTTTCTATCTTTGAAGCTGCCATTTGTATTTGCTTTACTTTTTACTCTTCAAAATAAAATTAAATAAATTATAGCAAGAAAACTGTTTGGAAAATTATATATGCCTTTGTTCAAAACAGCATGACTAGAAGTTTTACCATAGCATATTATTTTTGTGAGCATGTAGACATGGAAGAACTGAGACAAACAGCTGCAGTAGCTACCACCAATGTGATTGCAGCTCACTATGCAAAGTGAAATGTTCCCAAAAACACAAGCAATTATGTTGTAGGAAGGGGAAGAGGGATGATGGGAAGGAAAAAAGCAAGGATGTTCCATGCGTGTACAAACCAGCCAAAATGATAGACATTAATATGTATGACTGGTTGGATTAGATAAAAAGTTGAGAGAAAAAAATAATACAAAAACTAGGATTAACAGTCAACATGTTGGAAGAGCTCCATGGCTGTCAATAAAGAACAAATTAATAAACTACTAACTGACAGAGTTAACAATTAGACCCTTTTCCAAAGCTGCTTCTAAATTTATAGCCTGAATTTAGATTCATCAAATTATATATCTTGTATTCTCACCTAAATATTAGAAATTTTATACTAACTGGAATTGAGTAGTTGTAATTTTATTTCATAATTGTATGTTTGAAACAAATTGAAGGGTGTTTGTTTTTTAACATCAGCTCATTATTTATATTACAGCTGAGTAATTCTTCCCCTACAGTGGCTATTACAAGCAAACCTATTGGTAGGACTTGGTGGTACATGTCTTGTAAAATATACTTTTATGTTTAAAACTGAATAGAAGGAACAAAAGGAAGAGATTTAACATCTGCTAATGGAAGAAACTGTAAAATATTAAGAAAGAAATACTGTTTCCATCACCACTTAGGAGAACAATGAAATATTCAAACTTGAATGGTAGACCAGGAAATTTTCATATAATAAGTGCATCCACTATTAATGTAATTAAATATTTAACTCTCATCAAACTATAAGATAGTGAGGCCAAGAATAATCTTTCTGAAATCTTGACTGAGATATGGGACACAAAAAGACTGCTCACTGGGGAGCTTGAGCATATTCAAGGATCAGAATGGAGAAACAAATGGAGCAGTGAGCAAAGTGTCCTTGTTTCTTGAATTACTTTAACAACTAAAAACTATATGATAACTGTAGAAGAAAATTTAACATGTTTAGTAACTGTAAATCTAGTTGGTCTTCATGAACTAAAACTCAATCTTTTACAGAGAAGATTCCTAAGAGTAAAAGCCAACATAAGCAAAATTGGAAAATGGTAAATAAAGGCACATTCAAGAGGACAAAAAAGTCAATGCCAAAATTAAAACTGTGATGTAAGTTGCAAGATTAGTATAGATAGAAAAAAACTGAATTAAAATTATGGAGAAAGTCTCTTGAAATGCAAGTAGCAAATGATTCTGTAAGAGACAGCTGAGGTTATACATGAGGCAGAAAGCAAATGCTATCAGAAACATTTAAAACACTGAATTGAGTAACCATGTTGAAAATAATTCTGAAACCTGTAACACAAACAAGTTGTTCCAAGATGATGAGAGCCTACTATTTTTAAGACAAAGTTTATTGCTGTATTTCAAGAAAAAGTAAATGAGAATTTTATTCATTTTGGAAATATATGCATACTTTTTATGCTATACAAAATATTTTAAAATCAAATGAGTGGGGGGCCAGGGAGATAGCTAAGTGGCATAAACACAAGTGTCTGAGTTCTATCTCTTCTACAAAAAAAAGTATCTAATGAACTGATCAAGTTTCTGATTTTTGTACAATATTTACATATGAACGAAGAGAAATACTGTCAGAACTTTGTGTTCAAATGCTTGTCCTAGATAAATTTAACAGCCATCCAAATTCCTTTCAGTAAATGGAGGGCACAATATATTATAAGTGGAAAAGTCTAGAAAATGCAGTCTTGACACGTGATATTGGAAAGACAGTGGAAGGACAAGCGAATAAAAAGTTTTGAGTCACAATTCACAGTTGAAAAAGCTATAACGAAAATGGACCAGAAGAGCTCATTAGTGGAAGTCAACATGGATTTGAGAAAAACAATATTTTAAAAAAGATAAGAAAAATCAACTTAACTGTAAAATATATTCCAACAAATATATAGTTCTAGGAATAATAGTAATGTAGAATTATTAATTCCAGATTATATTGACTAAGAATATGAAAAAATAATGGGACGTAATGATGTGAAGGCAAATTTACTCATAAACTGCTACAATCATTTTCTTTCAAAGATGTGATATGATAAGTAATGATGTGAATAACTGAAAACTGCTTGGTGATAAGCAAGTAGTAACTTTAATAAGCCAGTATCTCCTACCAAAAATACTGAATAGAAGAAGATTATTGCATTATATATTCCTTGCCTGGATTAGTTCAGCGCTCAAAGAGATCACACTTTCATGCCAGAGCCCTGGATAAGAGCTCTTTGATCTCTAATATTTTAGAGCTGAAAGGATTTGGAAGCCATTGTCAGACATGGCAAGGAGGAACAGGCATCTCATTTGATCTCCCTTTGATATCTGGTCTCCCTTTAGTTCAATGAATTCATAATTCTTCCCTAGTAGGCATCAATATCAATTTCCACCTAGCAAGTGATACAATATAAATAGATTAAAACAATAATAGAGCAGTAAATTGCCAAAAACTCAATAAGTTTTCTCCTATAATTTTACTTCTCTAATTCAATTAGAATCAATCAAAATTGTTATCCAGATTAAAAGTGAAAATAAAATAAACATTTTAAATTCATTAACGTGTCCGAGTTGTTATCAAAATGATCATGGCATTGATTGGATAAATAAATTAAGAAATGAAATAAATGAGTGCAATAAATGTATTTTTTTTATTATTGGCCTATTTTCCACAATGCATAATTGAATCTATTTTACTGTTTGTAGGCCTAGAAACATTTAATATATTTAACCTGATAAACTAGTAAGGCTTAAACTTTAAAAAGTAGCAAAATAGAATTGGCATCTGTGTCCTCAGAGAAGCTAAACATGTGGAAAGACTTCCAATGAAACTTGGTCAGAGGTATCATTTAAATTAATACAGTTGTTTTAGGTTGCGGGTTTGTGTTGTGTTGCGTGGTGTTGTTTGAGGCGGTGTGTCTTGTTGAGTAGTTCATGCTGGGCTTGAAGTGGTTGTGTACCCCAGACTGGCCTCAGACTTGAAGCAATCCTTTCTCCTCAGCCTCCTGAGTAACGGACTTACAGTTGTGTACCACCACACCTGGCATTACAACGGTATAGTTTGTGTGAAATAGCGAAACTGAAATGTATTTTCTTCTAAGTTCTTGATGCCAAATGTAAAACTGCTTACCACATTATTATTGATTTTTTATTTCATTTATACATTGTATCCACCTAAATTTGCTTTCAGCCTGTAACAAAATGAACAGTTAACTGTACCCATTTTGAACCAGGTCAGAGGAATCTTACACATTACACATTAATGACAAATTCAAATATATTTGCTTTAGAAAATGTTAATATGAAGGAATAAACAAGATATATGTATATTCTAGGAAGGCAAAAAATAAAAGGGATAGCCATGTAAAACAGCACTAAACCTAAGAGTGATGGACGGTATTGAACCCTGGCATTTCTGTGCTGCACTCCATTTAATGCCTCTTCCTAACCATAGAACTGAATTGATCTTTATTTTCCTTTTTATTCATGATTGCCACCTAAAATGTGCATCACACAGAATATAATTTTTATCATTTTTAAAGCTATACTGTAAACTTAAAAATTTATAAAAATTATTATGGAATGTTGATATCTATGTGTCACATGCCCATTGTTTTCATTTTCTTATAGTTCATATATTTTTTACGCAATGAAAGGTTAAATTTTCTGTAATGTCAAGTTATCAATATATGTTTCTATTAATAGTTGCATTATTTTTTTCTTATTTTTTCATTAGTAATTTCACTTTGAATATTCTTGAACAATTCTGCTATCCCACAGTGCATATTTTCTCTAGCGTGCATTCCTAAGAAATTTAATGGTAATATGTTTTTAAGGTTGTGCCACTTTGTTTTCAATTTTTAAGGAAAACTATACACTTTAACTGAATCTTGTGAGTTTCTTAGTTTCATCAAATATTTTTTCTTTCATGTGTGTTTTGCAGTATATTAAAGAAGGAAACAAAGACCTGTGAGAAATGCCTCTTAAAAATAGACCTAGGGGGATGTAAGGATAGAAAGAGATGGAAGGAAGTGGAAGGGAAAGAAAGGTGAGTAAGATAAAAACTTAAGTTTGTGTCTCAATGTGTAGAACTTAAGCATTTACTCTGGTGAGTTTTGAAAATGGTATGTATCTATTCATTTTCACCCTTCACCACATGGATTAGAGCACTTCCACTTCTCTTCTGCCCTTGGCTAATCACTAATTTTGGCTGCATGATCTCACTCACTGGAATTTTTTTTATTTATTTGAATTTATTTCAAATTTAATGAAGCATGTAGATATTTTAGGGGTAATGTGATACTTTTATACATGTATAAAATGTGTTATGTTGAGAGAGTTACGCTCAAATGTTGCAATTTGGAGAAAATACACATGTATAGTTTCTACATTTTTATGGCTAAACATTATTTCACCATCTAAATATGCTAACATCTTTTCTTTATTGTTGATAAAGGACATCTGGTCTGCTTCTCATGCTTAGCTATCAAGTCAAAGGCTGGTAATATTCTTTCACAGATAACCAATTTAAGAGAGTATCTGGGTTATACAATCAACTTACTCTTAACCTCATAGGAAACTACAGAGCATAAATGAGAAGTAATTGTGTCATTGTTCACTCCACCCAAAAGAAATGTGAGATTCTATTGTTCTTCATACTACGTGGTTTTCAGAAATTTTTATTGTTTAAAAGGATTTATTAGAAGGGCCAGCCAAATAGCTCAGCGGATTAAAGTGCCTGCAAGCAGGCACAGGGGCCAGGGGTTTGATCCACAGGCCTGCCGTGCTGGCCCACCCCTGAGGCACACTGAGACAGCATTTGAGACAAGGTGTGATGGTGCGTACTTGTAATCCCACCTCTTGGGAGGCTGTAAACAGGTGGACCACTACAAGTCTGATCTAGTAGTGACAGCATGAACACCCTGTAGACACTTCCCTAAAATATATATTACTCTAGTGAATGTCAAGTAGTACCTAATAGAGGTTTTATATATACATATATCTAATTAATAATATTATTGATCTTGTTTATTTCTCATAGGTTTACTGGTTTAGTGCTTTCAAGTTTTGAATTGTTTCTTTCAATATCATCTGGCTTACTGGTATTTTTAATGTGGTCCTTTGCCTTCTAAGGAATCACAATTTTTAAAAATTATTTATTTATTTATTTGGTACAGGGTCTCATTATGCAGTTCAGTAGTGATCCTCCAGTCTCAGCTTCCCCTTCTCTAGGATTACAGGCTTGAACCATCACGCCCGGTTTTGGTGGCTGGCATGGTGTGTCCTATGTCCTAGAGGCAGCATGGTGTGTGGTACAGGGTATTGAATTTATGTCCTTGGGCTTGATAGGCAGGCACTTAGACCACTGATCTATCTTCCCAGCCCAGAGTCAGAAAAATTTAAGTTGTTTAAGAAATTTTAATATTGTAGATAAGTGAAATCCTTCTAAGTTCTTTATAGATTTTTGAATTTACATCTTAATTTCTTCAATAAATTCTGTCTGAGATGTTAGAAAATACACAGCAATTCCCTAGGTCAATTTTGGGCATTGGATATCCTAAAAATAATGAATTTTAAAATATGTGAATTTATTTAGGCTGTTTTTATTTCTCTGATTAACATGACTCTTTTGTGTAAATATTTTCACAAATTTTGCTTGATTTATATCTAGAAGTTTTATTTCATGGTGCTATGGTTGATTTTCAACTGTAATTTATATTTTTAAATTATGCCTTATTGTTGATAGATTATTTAGCATTTTCCTGCCTGGAAGTCTGCAGTTCTTTGGGAATTTGTTACTCCCTTCATATAGTGAATTTCAGATGTTCTGGGTACATACCTAAAGCTAGTGCAGGGTTTTGAATTATTTTCTAGACTTCAACAATTTTAAGTTATTTCAGGTTAGTAAGATAATCAGAGCCACATTTAAATTATTTCAAGTATGTAGAGAATTAGGAGCATGCTCTTTGGAAAGCAGATTTGTGATATTATAATTTGTTGATGAAAAGATGCCAGATTGAAGTGCATAATCAACTTATAATTACCTGTACATATTCATAATGGGAGTCAAGAAAGTTTAACAGAATGCTTATGTGGATAAAAGAAATATACTCTTTTTCTCCAAGAACTATTTATGTTAAATTTAGGCACAGAATCCTGTGCAGATTTTGCGAATGATGGTTTCACAGTCAAATTTTTGTTTAAATATATGTTAAAATATAAATGCAATCTTAAGAAGGGAGACTCATGTTACAACTGCTAAAAGGAATAGGTACTGTCTGTTAAATAGCTATTGCCTATTAAAACCTGTAGATCCCGCTATGAT
>NW_004524589.1:6360940-6361785 GCF_000260255.1 Octodon degus | reverse complement strand
GAAAACACAATTTAAAAATTTATTTTGCATATCTATAAAAGTTGAGCAGATGTCCAACAGGGATAAATTGTTTATGTGAAATTGCTGAAGTTCAGCTGTTTTTTTTTTTAATTGTTTTCTCTAAATGCAGAGGCACGTGGGTCTACATTTTATGCTTTCTGATTAAATTGAGAACATAGTTGAAAGAGAAAGAATAAAGACAGATCACATGAAAGGACAAAAAAATCAAGACGTCTTTTGATAAAAGAAGAACCTGAATCAAAACCATCAAATGAAATTTTCAATGACGATTATACATCAAAAAGAATAGTGTCTAATGAGAATCTAGGGAAGATGGGCCAGGAATTCTGATAGGGTGGACAATTATAGGTCAGTTATTAGGAAATCATTATGAAGATGTTAAAAGAACTAAATGGCAATACATCTAAAATGCAAAAGGAACAGGAAAAAAATAATAATCAATCACATGGAGAATAGATTGAAAGGGAAAAAGGTGGTACGTAGTTACCTGAGTTGTATCTCACTTTCCAGTAGGCATGAAATTCTTGAGTTCAATTTTGAATAGTAGAGATCATACCTACTAAATCTTGCAAAAAGCCTAAATGCCCATCAATAGATGAATAGATATAGGAAATGTGTTTTTTTATGTAGAAAGAAACATTTGCCTGTGAAGTAGCTCAGCAGACTAAGTGCCGACTTTGGCAAGTGTAGAGACCAGAGTTTGATCCCTTGTTCTGCACGAGGTGCCAGCCCAGTCCCTGGCACATGTTGAATTAACAACAGAGTCCAGGTGTGGTAGTGCACACCTGTAATCCCAGTGCTGGGGAGGCTGAAAACAAGATGAT
>NW_004524589.1:6357414-6358939 GCF_000260255.1 Octodon degus | reverse complement strand
ATGCTTGTATTTAAATTTCTTTGTTTATTTTTATTTCTAATATATAATTCTCTTCCAGTTTGGGGTTTTTTGTCATAATTTTTTCCACTGAGTGGCTATTAAAATTCCCAAATAAATTGCAGGGTTTTTTCCTTCATTTTTCATCATAATTTTTAAAATATTTCTATTAAATAAATACAAATTACTATTTTTGAAACCTGATTATGTTTACCTACTTCACAAGTAGTCTGAATTAATGAGCAATAAAAATTCATTATGCAAACAAAATGGTTAAGGCAACGGTCCTAAGAATTTCTGTCAGGTTTTTGAAAATAGCAGTTAATAGGTAGAATTCTCACCCTGACTAACTCTATATGCTGATATCTGAAGCAACTACATTGTGGACAAAACTGTGTAATAATAAAACCAAAATACCTGTCATTTTGGTCTTCTAAATGTGTACTGCTTCTAATGTCATATCAATTACTGCGATAGTCTCTTCAAAGTAAATGTTTGTAAAATAAAAGTGATAAAGTAAGTGAGAGACAAGAAAAGCAAAAATGTCATAGAATTGTCCTGCTACAATGTTGCATATGGATTGATTTCTAACTTACTATGTAAAAATGTGTAATTATTTTTTCACATTCTATAAGGATTTAAAATTTTAGAATACTCATTGTAGTTGGAAAACAGCAGTTCCATTTTTTTGTCTAAGATATGTGATATTCAGACAGATAGTGCTGTTAAACTTAACAGCCTTTGTTGTAGGATAATAATATAATTAAGTTTCTCTTCTGGATGCTTAGCAACTAAAGTTTTCAGACCAAAATTAGAGAGATAGATGAGCCAAAAAGAGAGTGAATATTTTGGTCCTAGAGCTTCACAGTCATTGAGGACTCAGGACACAGAACTTCTGCTGTGACATCCTATAACTAAATCGTGTCCCAAATTTTTTGATCAAAGAGATTATAGGGTCACAGAGGAACATGATTGATGATGTATACTGTGCCAAAGAGAGTCACCTAGGGAGAAAAAATTCTCTCAGGCTTTCACAGAAAGCAAATTGGTCAAGCAAAGGCCGTGACTCATCCACATGGCTGACACTGACAAAAGATTCAAAAGGTGCTGTACATGGTTCCAGGGTAAGTGTAGGATTTGATTGATCTTGTCAGACAGCAAGAGTCTTACAGTTTTAGTTATATAGGTCTTGCTTTAACTGAGTCTTAACCATGCAGCAGAATAGTGTAACCATGAGGTCTAAAAAGTAAAGCTATATTAATATGCTGAGCTGGAAAAAACTCAAGTCAACAACTCTGGACAATTGTCAGTTGTGCTGATAACTCACTACTGTTATGGACTATTGGACTATATTAGGTTATTTTGCTGAATGCAAGTACCTACAATATTTGCAGTGGCATCAACTATGAAAAGGTCCTTTAAGTACTCTCCAAACATAGCTCCTCTAACTAGAATGGAACACCCATCTCTGACAAAGAAAAACAAAATGTAGGGATATAGCTAAAGCATTGTATTGCCATGAAAAAAA
>NW_004524589.1:6354807-6356781 GCF_000260255.1 Octodon degus | reverse complement strand
TTGAGCTTCCTTTTTAATAAGATGCTTGTGCAATGATACTTATAAGAAAAAAAGGATAAAATAGAGAAAGCATCAAAATTGTGCTTTTAATTTCAGTGGATGACACTTTGGAGTACAATTTTATTGCTATTTAGCTTTTTAACTTATTGACTGCTTCAGAAAATTGAAAGACTTAAAAATTCACTGAAAGTCCATAATAATTGTGTATATTATACAGAATGAATATCCTATAAATAATTTATTTTTATTTTTCTTTTCCTTGGAAAGTCATGTTTGTTTTCAGCATTTTTGTCCCATTTTATTCAAATATTTTCATATAATTTCACCCACCCTACAAAACATGTATTTAATATTTAATATCATGAAACTGATTAAAGTTACAAAATTTTAAGAGTCATTTACTTATTAAAAACAAGGCCACAATTTTATGGTGCCATCTTAGTTCGTGACATATCCCATCAACTTTTCTAGGTGAAGATTGATCTCAATTTTCTGCCTGACATCTAGATTGTTAGATATATAGTTTTATTAGGATTGACCTGTGAACCATGATACATCGTCAGCCACAACCATGGAAAATAAAAATATTTTATATTTTTTCAGTGGTCTAAAATATTCCCAAGCAAGTCTAGCATATATGTCTCTTTATAAGAGTTCCCACATGAACTATTCATTTTATTTCAAGGCCAACATCCTTAAATTAAAATTATCAGTAATATATCATATTTGGAAAGTTCATATAGCTGTGGTTAGATGTAAAAAGACTTCCCTAGAATATCAATTGCCATATACCACAGTACAGAATGAATTCTATGTCATAAATATTCTTTATGATAATAATTACTCACATAGACTAGATGATTTCTTATTTTTTCTTAATAGAAGTTGTAGTGAACTTTATGGTAAACCTACTTTGGTTTTAATGGAAAAACCCTCTAGTTTTTATAAACCCAGGCTTACAATGCAATGCTTTACTCAATGAAATTGCTTAATATATATTAGGTTACCACATGAAAATAGTGCTAGATTATAAAGCTTTAATCATTTTAAAATAATAAAATTTGATAAAACAGAAGTGATGCATGTGTAACACATACACGTGGGTAGACAGATATCTAGATAAGAATTAATTAATTAATTAAAGATTGCTGTACTGAGGATTGAGCCCAGGATGTTTACAACTTCACATGAAGTTGCTATATCGCTTAACTTTAATGCAAATATGCTTCAGCCTTCCAGATTTCTGGGATTACAGAACCATGCTATGACATCTGGAATTGGAGTTTTCAATTTAATAAACATTCTTTTAAAAGTCTTCTGTGGAAATAGCAGACCTTTACAATATTATTTCAAAGTGTCTACCATCAAATATGAGTATGCTGATATTTGTCTCACGATAAATGTTAAAACTACTTATTTTCCTATATTGTTATTGTTGCTCTATTTTTTCCCCAACCTTTATTTGCTCCTCTCTGCTTCCTTGTTCCCATTGTCCATTGAGAATTCTCTTCCTATTTCAAACTATCTAGCATACATTCTGGTCCTTATTTATATTTTTTGTTTATCACACCAGAAATACAATGCAATATGTACACATGTGTGTTTGATTTATGTCACTTGAGAGTCTGACCTCGGTGTCTCAAGTTTGTCTATCTTTCTGGCTGAATGGTACTCTACCCCATGTAGTAATGACAAAATTTTCCTCATCCTTTCCTCAGTAGATGGGTATTTCGGTTGTTTTCAAGATTTAGCTGTTACAAACTGTGCCACTGTAAATGTAGGTATGTTGTGGTGTGCTGATGTTAATTCTTGTCAGAAGATACCAAAAAGAGGAATAGTTGGGTCAAATGGAGACACTAGTTTCAGTTATTTTATTTTTTAAGAAATTTCTACACTGATTTCCATAGTGATTGCACCATTTTATCCTCACTCCAACCGTGGAGATGCGTTCCTCCCCCACCCAAGTCATGGTGG
>NW_004524589.1:6346878-6347869 GCF_000260255.1 Octodon degus | reverse complement strand
TATAATTCAAGTAAAAGGAAAGGAGGAAATCAAAGAGTAACTAATCAAGAGAGGGAAAGGAGAAGATCTAGGAAACATGACCATGTCAAGCCATACAGTTATATGTAGAAGATGGGTAAGGCAATTATCCTGACAATCTGCAGAAGATTTTTGAATCTAGCAGTTAGTTGGAAAGATTCTCACCCTGACTAACTATATATACTGATACCTTTGCAACAAGCAACTGTACTGCAGATGGTCATTTGTAATAGTAGTTTCATGCTTGAAGTGCCTGTCATTCTGGTCATCTGAATGCGGGCAGCTTGTCATGACATGCCAATTGCTGCTGTGCTGTCTTTCATGTAGATGGTTGTTGAAAAAAAAGTGGATGTTGAATGAAGGCAAGAGACAGGAAAAGAAATGTTGTGGGACTGTCCTGCTTCAAGGTTGTCTAACCTGCTTCATGGTTAGATTTTTGGATTTATGTGTAAACATAAGAAGTATATAATTATTTATGCCAATTATTAAAAATATATTCTAATTTTAAGTGCTTTTTCATTATATTCTGTAGGGACTTAATGTTGAACATATCAATACCTGGTGAAAAATACCCGTTCCATTTTATGCCTAAGATGTTTGATATTCAGACAGATAGTGAGGTTAAGCTCAGCAGCTTAGGTTGTATGGTAATAACAATAAACTTGTCTTCTTGATGGTTAAAACCTAAGTTTGCACACCAAAATTAGAGAACAAGGATGGCCACAGGAAAGTCAACATTTTGGCCCTAGCCTTGCAGTGTCAATTAAGACTTAGGACATATAAGAACTTGAACTGTAACGTCATGTAACTCTGTAGTGTCCCAAATTATCTGATCAAGGATATTATGGGGCCAAAGAGGAAAGTGATCAATGATGTAGAGTGTGCCTAAAGAGCATCACATGGAGAGAAAACATTCTCTCAGGCTTTCACAGAGAGCACATTGGCCAAGCAATGGGTGTGACTCATCTACATG
>NW_004524589.1:6343954-6345548 GCF_000260255.1 Octodon degus | reverse complement strand
ATTTTATTTTGCCTTTATCATTCCTAATTACATGATAGTGAGTCTTTCCTCTTTGTGATAAGGTTGGTTAAGTGTTTATCTGTTTCATTTATATTTCAAAGAACCAACTCTTTCATTTATTGATTCTCTGTGTTATTGTCTTATCCTCTATTTAATTAATTTGTGTTCTGATCTTTATAATTTCTTCCCTTTATGAGCTTCGTAGTTAACTTGTTCTTGTTACAGAAGTATGATGTTCAACATTAGATTATTTCTTTGAACTTATTCTGTGTTCTTTATGTGAGAATTCCCTGCTAGGGATGCATAAATTTGATGCATAAATTTCCCTGCTAGGTCTGCTTTCATTGTGTTCCATGTATATTATACCAAAATTGTTTTAATTTTAGACAATATTGAATTTCTTCTCCAATTTCATCAGTGACACTTTGTATACAGGGTGGTAGCATTTAATTTTCAAGTGTTATGGAGTTTTGGTAATGTCTTTTGTTATTGATTTGTTAATCGTTGTAATATGAGCAGAAAAGATGCATGGGATAATTTGAATTAATTTGCCTTTACTTATGTGTAGTCTATTTTGGAGAGTGTCCTGTGTGTAACTAAGAAGAATATATATTCTGACATTATGGGGTGAATCATTTTGTAAATATCTAAGTGCATTTGTTCACAGTTTGGTTCAGTTCTGATATTTCTTCGTTGATTTGTTGTCTAATTGTTTTTCTTGTGACAGAGGAGTACTATTGTTTCAATTTTAAATCATGTTAGTGCTTATTTTGTCTTTCATGTCCAATGATATTTGTGCTTGCTGTATTTAGTAAATATATATTTATGATGGTTATATCTTTTCTTTGGAGTTTTTGCTTAGCAAGAATATAAGGATCTTCTTTGACTCTTTTGATTAGTCTTGGGGTAAATTTGCTTGTTTGCAAATGAGTAGCTACTCCTGCTTTTTTTCTGGCTTCCTATTCCATGAAGGACAGATTTCCATACTTTGAGTTTTAGTCTGTGAATATCTGTTTGAATTAAACATATATTTTATGAACCATATTGTTGAACATTAGGTTATTTATTTGAACTCATTATTATTGATCTGGTTTTGATCTGTTCTGCCAGTGTTTTTTTTTTTTTTTAATGTGAATTAAGTGCATTTATACTGATAATTATAACTGTTAGGTATTGGGTTATAATTGGCTTTATTTTCCTCTTGTTCATTCCCTGACTTTTCCCTTTGTTTAATTGGTTCCTTTTCTGGTGGTTTCTTTCTGTTGGTGTTCTTGGGATTGTAGTCTGTATTACCTCTTTCTAAAGCATCCTTCAGAACACTCAGTAGAGCTAGTTCAGTGTCATGAGTTTCTTCATTTGTTTTATGCCATGGAAATAACATATTTTTCCATCAATTTTGAAAGATAGTTTTGAAGATCACATCAATATGGGTTGGAGTTTGCTCTCCCTTGGGACCTGACACTTTGAATGCTCCATAACGTAAGCATTTGTGCAGCAGAGTTTGCTCTCATTCTGATGGGTTTTTCTTTAGAAGTGATTTGTTTCTTTTCTCTCAGAGTTTTACTAATCTCTTGTTAGGCTGAATTTCTGGAAT
>NW_004524589.1:6341879-6342449 GCF_000260255.1 Octodon degus | reverse complement strand
GAATATTGAAGCAAATCATAAAGACTAGGGATAGTTTTCATTCATTTGAAAATACCAAAGAAATCAAGAAAGAATGTTTGGGGAAGAGAAAGCAGAGGTGGGTAAAATGAATAATAAAAAAATAAAAGAGAAAGCAAACAAACAGACAAGACAACCAGACAGAAAAAGGAAAATTAAGCAAAGTGAAAGACAATAATAGTAATAATAATGATAATTAATTATGTTCCTCTGGTGTTCACCGTTCTGTGGTTCTGTGGTTCTCACCCATAGCTCCACTGGGTGACCTTACCAAGCTTATTGTAGGATTATTCCTGGATGTGGGGCTGATCCTGGCCTCCAGGTTAGGAGTCTATGACCAGAGTCGTCAGCCAGCAACTTGCTGTGTATCCCTCAGTGTCCTGCCCACTTGTTACCCTGTTTGGCTCTGCATTTCTCTCCCAATTGCTGTGGTGTCATG
Source organism: Octodon degus (assembly GCF_000260255.1). Taxonomy (NCBI): domain Eukaryota; kingdom Metazoa; phylum Chordata; class Mammalia; order Rodentia; family Octodontidae; genus Octodon; species Octodon degus. Next base: position 6,341,992 of record NW_004524589.1, on the reverse strand, counting down.
TGACTGAGACAGCCCAAGGTTGCTCCAGTCCTGTGTAGGGCTGGATCCTCGCAGTCCTTCCACGGCATCTCCTATTCCATTTCCACTGGCACATCTCTGTCATCTTGCACTGC
>NW_004524589.1:6340419-6341404 GCF_000260255.1 Octodon degus | reverse complement strand
CATTCACTACCTTGACTGCCACCATTGCTGGGATCTCTAATTTTATTGTCCCTAAATGTTTCATTAGACACTCTGATGCACAATTAAAGAAGCAAAAGACAACCTGATGGCCTTGCTGATGGGAAAGCAATTCCCTGGTCACTGCCCCCTTTGTGTGCCAGAAAAATCTTCTACAACACCATCTGTTTAGAGGAAGATACAAGAGGCAGGTGGCCTTTTGTCCTAATTCTATGCTTGGTGGCTTGAGTTATGTGCACTATCTGTCTATCCTTTATTTATTTTTTATTAACTTCCCAGTGTGCATTCAAGCTCTGCCCACAGGGAGGAGACCCACTGGCATGCCTCTGGCCTTGATTGCCATTTTATCAAGTCCAATGAACATGTTTTCTTTGATCCACAAGTCTCTTATTTCGTATTGATTTTGGCACCAGGGCGTATGTTCTCCTCTTTCTTCGATTTACCTGTGAGTTGAGTTGAGTGTCTCAGAATAACTCAAAAGTGGTTCTTCCTCTCTTCAGTCATGCTGAATCCATCTCTGTCTTTTGTAATGGTTAGTATTAATTCACTGATAGGTGACCACACCTATAGACCATATCACGCATGATGTGTATTCTGTACATTGTAGCTCCTTCATCTTTGCTTTAAGTTTTAGTGACTAGGCAGATGGTGTTGGGTTCTTATTCTTCCTTGGGTTCCAAGTCAGGATTCTTCGGAAATATATTACTCAAAGATTTTCTCAAAGCTTTCATTTCCATCACTCTTCTTTAACCATTCATTCTTTTATATTTAGCACATGTAGAAAGTTGCCTAATTGAACAATTTAATGTGTATCTGGATATTAAGAGTACTGTTTGTGGTAGATTCAGGAACGTGAAAAGATTTAGGCCAACTTCAAAGTGAATGTCAAGCTTTCCCTGTGGACTTGTGCAATGATACAATAATTAAACAGCTAGGTTTTGCTGTCTTTATTCTCTAAAATAATTAT
>NW_004524589.1:6337340-6338924 GCF_000260255.1 Octodon degus | reverse complement strand
ATTTATTCATTCATTTGGTACAGGCTGTCCCCACACGGCCCGGACTCATAGTGACCCTCATGTCTCTTTCTCCCCAGAGCTGCGATTAATGGCGTGCCCCACTCCGCCCGGTTTTGATGGCTAGCACAGGATGCCTGGGGTTCTAGTGCCAGCATGGCATGTTGTACCTGTGATTGAACTTGGCACCCAGTGCTTGCCAGACAGGCTCCTAGACCACCAAGCTATCTCCCCAGCCCCATGTCTGTAGTTGTCAATTGACTATTGTGAAGATAGTACCCTAGGTGCCACTTAATACATAGATTATACCTTACTACATGTGTGTTACATGCTAAATACAATTTATAAAATTTAAGTATTTAAATATTTAGAGAACGCATATTGCAGACTTGATTTTTTTGTTGTCCAATAACATCTTCCGCTTTTAAAAATAACCACAGCATTTTCTTCTAATATATACATTATAGTAGTAGACACTGCTGTACTTGAAAAGTAAAGTATTGATTGTGTAAGTGAACTCCAGGTTAGAAAAATGGAAAAAGTATTAAGTACTCACAGGATCTAGAGTAAAGCCTTGAAAACAGTGCTAACAATATTAACAGATTCGAGCTTTCATTTATATGAAATATCATTATCTAGTGGGCCACAAAAAGTCGATTCAAATAGTTAATTCAAAGACAGATCACATAAATCATGAAAAAGTTATTAAAAGTTGGGGAATAGGCTAAGGCCATCTCTTAAGAGGAATTGTTTATTTTTCATAATAGCATTGCTATTTTTAAAAATCCAAACATGATCTCCAAAATTCTAGCATGAATGTCTTTGTATAAATCACACCATTTTTCTGGTCAATAAAAATATGATGGAGACAGGACACATTGGTTACTTCCAGGTGAAACCCCAGTAATTCTTATTTATAGTTGCTCTTCACTTTTGATGTACAGTATTTGATTTCACAATTATATGTTCTATTAGTCCATGGTTCTCATTTTCTTCCATTTTTAATACTTCACTGTGTCTTTTAGCTTTCTAACTTTGACATTTCATCATAGTTCTCCTTTGAAACTGTGCTTAAGTTTAGAAATGTAAAGACTAATTTTTATTAGCTGTAGGCCATCAAAATATCTCCTTACTACTGAACGAGTCTCCCTGTATTTTACTATGAAGAAACAAAAGGCAAAGTTGTGATATTTTGGTTCTTCGAAAAGTATGCTTCTTTTGCTATTAGTTTTTAATGAGTACATAAAATAGTAATAAAAATAGAAATGATACAGAATTTCACTAGTCAAAATGGTAGGAATTCAACAATGTTTATTATACTGCACATTGTTATATTCAAATTAGTTGCTCAGATTACCATATATAAGCATATATAATTGGTCAAAAATTATTAAAATTAAAAATGAGAGAGAGAAAAATTAAACATTAACTTTTCCTTTCAATATACCAGTACAGGGTTCAATCCTCAGCACAACAAACCATGCTGGCCCCTCTCTGGGGACACATTGAGACTGCTACCAAGACAGGGCATAGTGGCACGCACCTGTAATCCCAGATTTTGGAAGGAGGATCACTATAAGTCTGACT
>NW_004524589.1:6333750-6334650 GCF_000260255.1 Octodon degus | reverse complement strand
ATCCTTTGTCAGTGTCAGCCATGTGGATGAGTCAAGGCCATTGCTAGAGTGGCCCTTTATTTATATCCCCTTTTTTGTTTTGTTTTGTCAGAGATAGGTGTTCCAGTGTTGTTGGAGAAGTTGTATTTGGAGAAGTCTTTTAAGACCTTTTCAGGCTTGATGCCAAGTCAAATATTGTAGGCACTTGAATTCAACAAAATAACCCAATATAATTGTTGAAAAGTTTTGAGTAAGTGGTATCTGTTTAAAGGAACAAAGTGATTTTTCTTGTACTTGTGTTAAATGTACACTTTTTAGACTAGGTGGTATCTCCAAATCACCTTTTCTATATCCAGTGTCATCACAGTATTTGGATTTTTCATGTCTCTTTCTGCTTCTGTAACAGAATCCCTGAGAATAGAGGTAGCTGAAGAGAAAGATATTTATTTCCAATTTTTCTGACCATTAGACCTTTAGACATCTAATGCAGGCTTATTCTCTGATTCCTAGATGAAAACATGGGGGATGAATCTTCTGGAAGTACATTTTGTTCTCACATGGCAGAAGCCAACATGTGAGAATGGGTGAACTCCTTTGATAAGCCTATTGATTAGAATAGTTAATCCCATGCCTAATTGTGGAACCCTCAAGACTTTATGAATCCCCTAAGGTCAGATCACTTAGCATGTACAATGAAATAAAGGGGTAGATCTCCTAATAAAATTCCCAAAATGATTTTTGGATGAGAAAGATATATTCAAATAACAGCACTTGGGGATGACTATTTTTACTATTTACTGTAAATTACATAGGGTGTTTTGTGTCTTAAGAATACTTCTTCCCTTTCTTTGCACAACTTGTTTCTTCTGGGCATGCAGACAGTCTGTTAGAATTTGCCTACTTAGGCCTTGCCCATGACCC
>NW_004524589.1:6326073-6333650 GCF_000260255.1 Octodon degus | reverse complement strand
TTGAATGGGACCTCTAATCCCAATTTATTGGGGAAGCTCCACACTGATCTCCACAGTGATTGCAAAAAGTATATTTCAAGAATCATTTAATTTTAATATTCAAAAGATTTTAATCTCAAGTCAGCAAGCAAAAAGGGAACACCATATTTCGGAGAATTTCATTTAAAAATGAGTTACTTTAGACACATCTAGTCTGAACAACTTCTAGGAATATGAGCATACAATGAATTCATTATTCTTACTCTCCTTTTAGCCTGTTTTGAAACCGTTTAATGTTATTTTCACTATTTTCTATTTGAAATATAAAAATTTAAAATTAGTTACTAAAACAATGTCTGTTGTATAACTGTTAAATAATTTAATTTAATATTTCTACAATGTTTCACAACTTTTAAGCTCCTGACGGTTTTCTCACAATTTAGCAATCTGCCCAAGTCAGGAACTGATCACATACATTTTGGAAGATGCCACACTGTTGTTTTAGATACTGTGATATTTCAGGGCCTGGAGGATAGCTGGACTGAAGCGCCTGCCTGGGCAGAGTACAGTGTCCAGGGTTCGATCCCTGGCTTGCCCTGCTGACGCCACCCCCGGGGTGTGCTGAGATGGCGATTGAGACTGGTGTGGTGGTGCATGCCTGTAATGCCAGCCCGAGGGAGGTTGAAAACAGGAGAATTACCAGAATCCAATCTATATAGTGAGACCTTGGAGACCCAGTAATAAATAAATTTTAAAAAAAGACTATGATATTTTTCTGAGAAAAATGTGTGTGTGTGTGTGTGTGTGTGTGTGTGTGTGTGTGTGAATATAGAGCTTCTTAGTGGATTCGTTATGTTTTAAAGTTGATACAGTAACAGTACCCCTATGGTAAAAAGAATGAGAATTTGGTAAAGTTATTTCTTGAAGTAACACATAGGAATTCTAGGGCCGTGATCGTAAATCATTCTTAATTATATTAATTCTCTTGTGACTCAAGAAAATTTGACCACATGAAGGATTTTTTGTGCTCACCTGAAGGAGGAATTAATCCTGACCTATTAAGAACACGTGGGCTTTACATTCTGTAAATATTGATAAATTCCACAATCTTATGTGGAAATAAAAACATACTAATTCTTAAGCAAAAATTGTTATTTTATTTTGGCATCTACGTTGATGAATTAATTGTATTGATTTATGATACAAAAATGAAAAGTTGAGAAGTGGTTAAGTGCTTTATTTGCTGATATTCTGTAAGGAAATACAACATTATTATTCCTTTGTGTATTCAGTTATTTATTTTATTTCTTTAGAAATTAAAAAAAATCAATGTAACATAGAATATAATCAAGTTGTGTCATGTACAGTTACAAATTCTCTATGATGAATGTGATCATTACATATTCCTAAAATGTACCAATACATTTAACTAGAAAAAGGAAAGAAATACTAAATGTGAATGTTTAGCCTATTTTTTTTCTTAAAATGAAATGTAATGATCTTCTCTGGTAGATGTATTTTAGTATTTTAGTTTATCATATTGACATTATGAATACAGTACTCATATTTTTCATATGTGTTAGAGTCATAATAAAAGTAAATTCTTACATCCTCAATTTTATACTTTTTAGAAAAGAAGCATTTATGTACAAGATGATAAGACATCTATGTAATTCTTTTTACTTCTTAAAAGTATATCTGAGTGTTAAGTATATGCTGTTTTTAAGATAGGTATTCTGAATGATTAAGTGAAATATGCAAACTTACTGCCTAAAGCTCCTACCTTACAGTTTTTGGCAGGAATATTACCAGTTTATTCTTTATTATTTCCATAAATTATGGAAATACAGGTTCCTGTTTCACTTCAAATTAAGAAGAACAAAATTTGTGAAGAAGAGTTATTATAAATTTTATTTAAAGTAAAATTACACAAGTGTTAAAATGTTAAAGTTTCCCTTGCCTTACTAAAACACTTCGTCTTGCATGGCTATGGACTGCAGGGAAATGAATATTCCATGATTCTTGGCGACCTACAACACAGAAGTCAGTGCAGCCTAGGAAATATTCCCCAGGTAGCTGAAGATTTCTGCTACTAGACATCAAACTATAGCTTGGTTTCTATGTTACATATGACTGAGTATTTATTATAGTGTAAGATGTGAATGAGTGGTAGTATTCTTAAATGTTCTGAATTTTCCTGAAAATGGATATTCATAAACAGTGAGAGGTTTTGGAGTAGTGTATTTCTACTTTTATTCACTTGTAATTTTTAGGCACATTAATAAAATCTGACTTGAATAAATCTAATTGTAATATTTGTATTCATAAATAAATTTAATTATTACACTATTTAAAATCATTGTGTATTATTTTTAAATAACAAAGTTATTTTCTATGAGTAACATTTTTCCTCCTCTATTGTTTTAATTGCTTTCCTGTCACTGGAACATTTGTACCCAAATTTTGGTATTTTTTTTTTGTTTAAGATTTCAAAAGGTCTAGTGCATGGTCATTTTGTTCCAAGGTAGAAACTTCAAGGACAAAGTTATAGTAAAAGAAATGTTTAATTCACGATATCTGAGAAGCAGAGACTAGGGGAATAGAACTAGAAAAGAAGGGCCAGGGACTAAAGATAGTCTCTAAAGTCAGATCCCTGTGATCTGTACAAAACAGAAGCTATTCCCTTATGTAGCTCTTATGGCTGGATAGCTCATTTGTTTTTTATTGCTGAATAATTCATCTTTTTATTGATATACCAGGTTCAAGAGTTTGGTTATCTGTTCACCTATTAGTAGTTTTCCAGCTTTGCCAGTTATGAATAACTGATATAAACATTCATGTGCCTCTTTTCTGTGGACTTAAATTTCAAATGATTAGGCAAATATCTAGGAATGCAACTGCTATGTAGCATAGTAGCTTATGTTTTTGATTTGTTTGAAAATCTACTGACAATAAATACTTAAAGTGCGACGTAAGACTATGAAACCTCTAGGAGAAGATAGGGGAAACATTTTAGAACACTGGAATGGTAGAAGATTTCACTTAAACACATAAACAAAAACCAAAAAACATGCAGAATTTCAAAATAAGATCATAGGAAATTAGCAATGGTTATTATGATGCACATTTTTTATCTTAAGAATAGATGCTGAGTACATGCTCAAGGTAAAGCCATGCAAAGTTGATCCAATAATATAAGCACTCACTGTGCCTTTCAATGAACTAAGAGAAATTAGTAGTACAATTTTCTTAAACTATCTTGTGCTTGTATACATGTTTTTTTTTAACTTTTCTTTTTCACTTCTAAGAAATTGCTCAAAAGGAAAGAAAAACGAGGAGGGAGAGAATGAGAAAAGAGATGGTTTTAGAGAAGATCCAAAAGAAAAAAAAAAAACCAGCAAGACTAAAAATAGCCACCTTGAATTATATCAGACAAAAATTTCTGCATAGCCAATTTAAAGAATTATGAACAATTATTGGAAAAAAAGTTTAAATATTTGTGTAGTGAGGATGAAACCCAGAGCGCAGTTCACTCTGCAAGCTCACAACGATGGGGCTATTTCTCCTAGATGTAGACAGCATATAATACACATAATGCAAAAATCTCTGCAATCTTTGACAAAATTATTGATGGCATCTTAGTTTTTAAAACAAAAATATTTTGTCAGGCAGTATCATAATTATCTGAATACTTATGTATTTTTGTATTTTGAAGTTTAAATAGAGATTTATATCAAATGATGCACATATATTATGTTCAAACAAGCTCAGTCACAATAAATAAAAAACTGTCTCTATATTTATTTCTATCAGCTGTAGCAAATTAACCTGCACATTTCAAGGATTTGATTCTTTGTCTATGAGTACTATTGCTTAGCAAATTGTGAGTTTAGTAATTTAATAGATGTATATAGAATGACCTCTGTGAAAACATAAATGTTTTACATTTTAATAATATTACAGGATTTTTCAAACAACATTATTGGTCTACTCCTTGTAAAAGAAACAGGATCTTCATAATTTAAAGTGTCTCTGAAGGAAGCCACAGAGACTACATGAAATGAATATTAAACATTGTGTAGGAACTAAGGGATATGGAGGAGTCCTGATTTGATTGGATTTGGATGAGAATCTATGTAGAATAAAACCTAGGTGAGTGGCTGTCTTGGTACTTTACTCTTGTTGCTGGAACAAAATACCCAACATCACAAATTAAAGAAGAAAATGTTTATTTAGCTCTGAGTTACTGGAGGTTTCAGTCCATACTTGGCTAGCTCCAAAGAAGAGAGGCACATGACAGAAGGCAGCAGATCATGGCAGCAGAAAACAGCAAAGAGCAAAGGCAGGGGCCGCAGCTGTGGCTTCTAGCCAGCCTCTGCACCCTCTTTACATTGTATGCAGGTTGTCTGTCTCAGGGCAGGTGTAGCTGTACACCCATAATCCCAGCACTGGATCATGTATTAATCAAAACTCCAGAAACTGCCCCAATGACTGCATGAGGCTTTACGGGGACACCTACACCCAAACTATAACAGTAGCACATGTAAAAGTAACTAAAATTGCAGTGAAAAAATTTTAACATCTATTCTTGGCAAAACATTACAGATCATTTTCTTTTTGTAGCTTTTTCATATATAAGGTATACAGCTGGCATCTATACAACTTCTGTTTTGCAAAAAGCCTTGAAAACTACATACTCTTATCTACGTCCACTTTTGTAGCCACTGGGCAAACTTTCTCATATTTCTTCTACTTCCCTCAGCCTCTCAAAACTACTGTTGCTATTTTCTTCAGAATAAAATTTGAGTGAGCAAAGTTTCAATAAGTTCACAAGCATCTTTTGTTTCAACCCATAGTGTAAGAGTATATATGTGTAGCTAGATACGTGTGTGTGTGTGTGTGTGTGTGTGTGTGTATGCGAGCTTTTAACTGAGGATGACAAATATCAATAAGCTTTTGGTCAAGATGTATACTATTCAGCAGATATTCATGAAATATAGTTAATGTGGTATCGGTAATTTTCTGGATCATTCAAGCAAATATTAAAATACTGTTTAACTTTTTAAGGAACTTATGTGACTCAGAAAATAAGAGTGAAAATAATTCAGATATTTATGGTTATACAGCTAACTTTTTTTTTAATACAGGGTCTATAGGGTCTCACTACACAAATCAGACTCATAGTGATCCTCCTGTTTTCAGCCTCCCAAGCTCTGGGAATACAGGCGCACGCCACCAAGCCCAGTCTCAGTTGCCATCTCATAGTGTCCCGGAGGCAGGGCTAGTGCAGACCCTTTAGTCCACCGAGCTATCTGGCTGGCTCTTAAAATTGACTTACTTGATTGATTTCACATTTACTAGTCATTCCAAGTTTGGTTTCATTGATGTATTATAAACAATTACTATGAAATATAGATAGTAATTTATAACTATTAAATACTATCTATTAAATTCATATCTATTAAATAACACATAGAAACATGTTGTATGTGACCTTGATGAACCCCTATTGAATGATTTTTTTTGAGCCATTCAGGTTTTAAACTGCATGACTAATTTTAGTATGAATGTATCAATCTCTTCCAACTCTAATTGGACAATTTAAACAATTATTGAAAACAATTTCTAAACTATATTAATGGAACTTATTTTAAAATAATTTGTATGCATTCAATTGCATGTAACAAATTTATATTTTATTTACACACCTGTTTTCTAGAAAAAGTTCAGTCATAATATTTAATGTCTTTGTGAATTAAGAATATGGGTAAATGATAAAATATTTGAAGTGCGGTAGCTAACAACAACATGTGGATTTTGATAAACTTGATAAACATCACTATCCTGAATTGAGATGTCTACTAGTTTTGAATAGAAATAATGTAAAATATATCAAATAATATATTTATTTTAGTTATATAATTGCATTTGGATATATTACTAAATTTTACTTATTGTCCTTTACTTTATTTAATATGATTAGACAGTTGAGATCGTATTATATTCCAAGTTTAAAACTCCTCTGGGGGGCTGGGCATATAGCTCAGCAGCATAAATGCCGGCCTGGTAAGTGCAAGGTCCCGAGTTCAATCTCTGGTACTGAAAAAAAAAGACACAAAACAAAACACCACCATCAACAACAAAAAACCACTTTGTTCTGGGAATACTATTTTTAAAGTCCATGGATTATCATTTATATTAATTACCTACTCTAGAAGATTTAAAGCCATTTTAGACCAATAAGTAATTGTAAGCGTGAATAAGTCCTCCCCTTACATTGCACTATTAATCCTTAATGCACTCTTTTCTACCTTTTCTTGCCATATTGCTATAAATTGTCTCCAATACCTTCACACTTTTATTTTCATTTTTTATTTCTATATTCTAAATCAATTTTATCCTTTATTATTGTCTTGCATAAATCAAGTAAATTTTTTTCACTGAACCCCTGATTTATTTTTTTTTTTTCTTTTCTGTATTTAGGACAGGGTCTACAGGGTCTAACTATGTAGATTCTGCTCATAGTGATTATCCTGTTTTTTCAGCCTCCCAAGCACTGGGATTAAAAGCCTACACCACACGCTCAGTCTCAATCATCCTTTCAGCATGCCTTGGGAGCAGAGCCAGCAGGGCACAGTGGGGAGCAAACCCCGGCGGGCTGCTGCACTGTGTCTAAGCAGGTGCTTTAGTCTATTGAGTTATCAGGCCAGCCTCATTAATCATGGTTTTTAAATACTGTTGTCTTTGAGGAAGTTCAAAGGCAATGGCATATTAAAACCCTTATGCAAGATCAAAACTATAGAACAGTTGAGCTGGAGAGAAACAATATTAGTCAAACATATGTAATGACTATAGTGAGTCTTTGGTCAAATGTTCATAAAAGAGATTCGGTTGTTGTCATAAAAAAGATTTGTTCTGCTTAGGCAGACACAGGCAGGAGGTAGATCCCAGGGCATGCTGAGACACCAATTGAGATTGGGCATGGTGGCAAACGCCTGTAATCCCAGCACTTGGGAAGCTGTAAATAGGAGGATTACTAGGAGTCCAATCTATGCAGTGAGACTCTGTACACCCTGTACACCCTGTCCTAAATATAAAGACAAATAAATAAATGATTTAAAAAATAATAATAAAAAACAAAAAAGATTTGTTCTGAAGTGAAACCAGAAAAATATGTGAGATTAGAATGTTCACTCTTGCTAGGCAGGATGGTGCCTGCCTGTAATCCTAGTTCTTTGGAAATTTGAAAAACAGCCGCAACATTGAGGCCCTCTTGGGCTATATAGTAAAAGGCCGCCTTGAAATGATACTATCTTAAAATAAACACAAAATATTCATTAGTTAATAATGCTCTCAGAATTCACAAAACTACTCAACTATTACATATAAAGTTATATGGTAAATTATTTTGATTTTCACAATGTTCTCCATACAATAGAATTTGTATGAAGAATAAATAACTGTATCCAACATGAAAAATAAGGAAGCATCTGATTGGGGTCAGGGATATAGTTCAGCAGTGTAAGTGTCTGCCTGGCAAGCACAAAGTCCCAAGTGCAATCTCCATCCTGGAAAAGAAAAGAAAAGAGAAGAGAGGA
>NW_004524589.1:6312644-6321423 GCF_000260255.1 Octodon degus | reverse complement strand
TCTTCATTAAGTCTCTAGTTCTGAAAATCAAGAAATGTTGTAATGCATGCAATATCAATGAACTATGAGTCATGTTCTTAGAATGCTGAGGAAAAAAGCAAACATGAAACTAAGGAGAGGCAAGATGATTGGTTAAAAACTGTGAAGATAATTGGAGCCTGTTTATCCAATCAGTGAAAGGAGTTGCCAATTTACTATTTTTAAATTTTTGCACTTGACCAATCCTAGAGCAGTAATGAAAGTTTCAGGGCTGACACATTCAAGTAATAATGATCTTCTAGGATAAACAAATATACCTGAGGATTTCTTCCAAGCATGAAATAACTAACTGGTTGTCATTAATAAGTAAAATATTATGATGTATTATGATGTTTTAAAGAAGAATTAATAGCATAATAAGATGAGAAAAATATTCTCTTAAACACTTTAAATATGCTACCTTTTATAAAATGCTTTGAAGCAAGTCTAATTACTCCTGTGTTTTAGTAAGAAACAGTTTGATTTAAAAAGTTCTAATTTCGTATACCACACCATACTTGCACACTAACATTTTGGTTTAGCCATAAATTCATTTTGATAAACCTAAAGAAACAGAATGATTGTTTCAATACTCAAGATCTAAGTTAAAACATAATTCATTCTTAAAGGATTGTTTTTATAGGAAAAACTCAACTGACTACATCTTTGTTAATATCATTGAAAAATTACTATTTAATCTATTTAATCCATTAATTCTATTATTTAAAATCTATTGTACTATATTCTTTGAAGGAAGATTTTGATTTTTTTACAGAAATTAAAATTGTTATTTTGTAATAAAATCAGGACGATTAAAAAACAGAAAAATCTACACTTAATGACTTTCTGAAACTATAATCTACTGTAACAAATTATCTATTAGTATTATTTTAAAACTTGAGGGCATAAAAATTTCAACAGTGTATTATATTTTAAACAAAGACTATGTTTAAAGTTTTAATCATTACAGTAAGATTATTTTAGTAATTTATCCAAAATGCAATTTCTAAGTATCTATATATTCCTAATAAATATTCAAATTAATACTACAATTTTGCTAGTGGCTAATTTCAAGAGTATTTTCTCATTAAAATTTTTCTCTTGTGATATGAATCTCAAAGGGTTATAAAACTTTATTGTAATCATTATACTAAGTATTATATTTCCCATATAATAAATCATCATTTTGTCTTTTAATGCAAATTACGATTAACTCTTAGTCCCCAAATATAGTAAAGTGTGTCTAGAAAAATTTGAATTCTTTATGTTAAAGTTTAGTTCAAGGAGTATTGATGTCTAACTTCTCTCATAAATGATTTTACCTCAGAAAATAATTGCCACTAGTTAATATTGGGTTATGCCAGTACATCATTACCAAATTTATCTAGCATCTCTATTTTGTTGTCATGAATTTAAACTATCTCTATAAATGCAATAGTATTATCTCACAAATTCCTTAAGGACTCATTCTTTTTGTTTGTTGTGTTTTTTTAGGCATTAGTCAGATCAAAACTTCTAAATTAAATACCTGTTACATCACAAGGGTGAGTAGCTGTAATTATTCTAGAAAGTACCACATTCTGAATGATTAATATTAAATATATCTGCCCTCTTAAGTGCTACCTTGTCTTCCTCTCAGTACTAGTATGAAGAATGAAATTTTGGATACTTAGTAAAAGACATTTTAAGGGTTTTGAGGACAATTTTTGAGGTATTTCCCACACTCAGTCATAATTTACAAAATGTTACTTCATGCATATAATCCAATGGGCCTTAGGATTATACATGACCATCACATCCTCAATGCCATTAAAGCAAGTGGTCTACTATCCTCTTATCAGATTTCAATTTCTGCACAAAAATTTATCACCAAGTGATCTTAAACTGTATCATGTTACTTCTTCCAATCCTCTTATTAGACTAGTGCTAAGCTTCTCTTAGCTTTTTCCGAGGTTATTGGAAGTTTAGGTCAGGTATAGGAACAAACTGGAGTCTTATACAGAGGCTAAAGGAAAGAATGACTTTCTAAACTCTTCTACTTGGCTCACTGTATATTGTCTCTTTAATCTTGAAAGTGAGGTTCCTGAGTCATTTTGGTCAGTATGGAATCTCCTCTCTCTTCTAGAAGATTTCTTAGCTTTCTTTTTGTATTGTCTTTCCTATTTGTATGTAGTCAGTTTTCTTCTTGTTTTTCTAGTATCTACAACTACTTATGTTATCATTCAGAGAAGCTGAATTGACATAGTACACGTGATTAGGTTAAGTCTCCCTGAGCAATATCCTCCCCGTTTTTTGTTTGTTTGTTTTTTTTTTCACTTAAAGTACCATACAAGGGGAAATAATGCCATGAGGTGAAAGTCCTGTAGCTTTTTGAAAATTCTGCCTGCAGTGAATAATACCTTCTTTGGTCACCAAGATTCTTATTTCTTACATACACAAAACGCATTCTCAAAATAATCCATGAAATCACTCCCTCAGTGAAAAAACTCAGCTAACATTAAAAGTTAAAAAAAAATATTAATCCAACTAACTAAAAATATATAGTTATAAAATAATGATATACAGTGTATTAGTTATTGTTATTCTCTTATTATAAGATTTGATTTATTTTTCATAAAAGAATAAATCAACATTTGAATAGGTGTCAAGGACTATGAATAATTATTCATTGACCCTTAGCTCTTTACACCTTCTTTAGAGTCTCATCTCTGCCTCCAGGGTCCTTACCAGTCTCCGATTCTCTTTTTTTATTTACTGATGGATTCTTGATAAAACTATTCAAGGTCTTCATAGCACAATGTGAGCAAAAAGCATTTAAGAAAGAGCTTAAACTGTTAACATCTAAATGAATAAGGACATGATGATTTTGGTAGTGGCCACCCCAGTTTAATAGACACACTGTCAGTCAAATGTGTTTCAGAGAAAAAAAAAAAAATAGAAGCTCTGATTGGGCAACCTTTTATGACAGTCTAAGACAGATGAAAAGGTCAGAGTACTTCCATCTCACAGAGGGCTTTTTGAAGAGATTAGTTATTTGGTTCATGATTGTCGTCTTAGACATCTCAGGAGAGGCCACCTGTAGGGATGAGACTATTTAAGAAAGATCTATGGAGGAGTCTTTTTTAATGCAGCAAATCCGTATGACGAACCCACCTACAGGGCAGGCCCACAAGATTCCTGAGAGTATTGTACCACCCGCAGCACTGAAAACCCAGACTGAAAGGCATAGAGCTCACATGGCACAAAAGATGGCTGCTGTATTCCCAAAATACTGCAGGCAGAAAATAGCCTCATCAAAATACTCAGCAGGGAAGAAGCTGTCCTTCAAAGAAAAGAAAAGATAACTGGGAGATGGAGATGGATGCCCAGAGTGCAGGGCCAAGTGCCACAGAACACCATGCTTTGACCTTGAGTCTTAATAGAGTTTTCCTGACTAGGATTCAAAATTGCTCCAAACAAGTGATATTCCTGTTTCTCTCTCATTTTGAATGAATATGTCTGCAATTGTTGCTCTACCCTGTATCTCTCTAGAGTTTCAAATAAATCAGCTTGCTCTAAGGATTTGAATTTCCACATATGAAGAGAAATTGTGCTGAGGACTTGTAAATTCTAGCCCCAAATTCAGCCATATTTGATTATTTGGATGATGGGGTTTGAGGGTTTCTTTTTTGTTGTTGTTGCTGGTTTTTATGTATTTTAGTACAAAATCTACAGGGTCACACTATGTAGATCGCACTCATAGTGATCTGCCTTTGTTCAGCCTCCCAAGAGCTGGGATTACGGGCACGCACCACCATGACCAGTCTCAATTGCCATCTCAGCATGCCCTGCAGGTGGGGCTGGCAGGGCAGGCATCAAACCCTGGTCGCTGTGTCTGCCTAAGCAGGCACTTGCATCCGCTGAGCTATTTGGCTGACCCAAGATTTGAGATTTTTGTGTTGATGAAATGTGGCCAGGGTTTTTGGCATTTGACCTGATTGTTTGAAACTTTGGAATAGTTGGTGGGAGGGAATGAATGTATTTTGTATATAGAGTACAGGTAAATCTTTAACACCACTTGGCAAGTTATTGTGAGCAGAAAACTACTGTTCATATAAAAAATGCCATGTCTTAGTATTTTTTAAAATACCTAACACTCTCTTATGTGAAAAAAGAGCTATGCAAATTTGACTAAATTAAAATCTTTTTGATAAAGATACTCTCCTAGGTCAGTGATGGCAAACCTTTTGGAGCTTTTAATGATATAAACAGCCCACTATGGCCTGAACAGCAAAGACTTGCCATCACTGTCTTAAATGATATAGATAAGCTCAGTGTAATTCTCCAGAAGCTTATATCAAAAGAAGGCAGAAAGATGAGGGTCAAAGACAAGATAATATAATTCTAAAATGGAACGGATGAGGTGTGGGGGCATTTGAAGATCTATGCTGCTGACATCAAAGGTCAAAGAGGGCCAGGGTTCAAAAACTCCAGGCAGCATGTGCAGTGCAAAATGCAATCCTAGGCATACATCTCCAAGAGTATATATACAATCATGTTTGTATGTTAAAGTTAGAGCCTCTGGTTTCTATGATTATAAGGGAAAATGTTATTTTTAAGTCATTATGTGGAAGTCTCCGCTACCCACAATAGGAACCTATGCTCCCACTTTCTACAAGCTAATTAGGAAACAGAAATGAAAACAATCTTTCATTTAATATTTATCAGATCGTTCACAACAGGCTAGCTCTGTTTGTGATTGTGCGACTTTCATAAGAGTCTTACAAGGTTTGTGTGGATTTTATGTGTTTTTATTTTATTTGGAAAAAATATTGCTTGTGGATATTTCTAAAACAGTACCTTCCTTCTTCTATTAAATCTCCAGGAGTTATGGAATACAATGTCTTAACTTTTGTAGATACCCTCTAATTTTCGTGAGCTCTCAGGCATATTCTTGATCTCTTTTGAGTGGGCTTTCTGACCTTCTGATCTTTAACAGCTTTAGACAGCATAATGAGGTAGTACTCATGATTTTTTCCTGCATCACATTTCTGGAAATTATCTGCTAATTTACATTTGGGAAAACTGAAATTTTCTTAAAACAAGACCTCATTTCATTCTGTTTAGGAATTCTTTGACTACTTCCAAAGAAAGTCTCATAGTTTAGGGCTTTGCTACATTTTCACTGTTGGGAACAGATTACAATAAACAGCATCAGTAACAACACTAAATTTTCACCTTGCATAAGCTATAAGTTTGGCACCCTGGTCTGGATTCTCTGCACAAGTGTCACCTAAAACTGAAAAACTGCTACACTTATGTTCACTTATGTTGCATCAATAATCCAAGTCCATGTGGCTCTCAGTTTGTGATACTTGTCTCTGTAGGCTGTCAGGTGGGTTCTATCTTGAACTGTTCTCACAGGTCCAGCCTGCCTTATTTTTTCTGTCATTTCCTAAAGAAGACTTCTTTTAAAGGCATAATTTAAGTGTCATAGAACATAAGCCCAAATGTTATAATTCAGGTTGAAGCTTGCAGGAGTCATCCTGAAATCCTATCTGCCACATTCCCTAATATTGAATGCAATGAATTGGCCGATGAAAAATAACTTGGGAAAATTATGGCTTTATCTGTGATGAAGTTGATTCCAGGAATGTTCATTTATCCATTGTCTATACAAATAGACTGTGTTCATCAGGGTTGTGTTTCTATAACAAACTATCTGAGATAATCAACTTCAAAAGAAGAAAGATTTATTTTGGCTTACAGTATTGAAGGTTCATTCCCTGGCCAATTGGCCTCATGGTTCTTGGGACTATGATGAGGCTGACCATGGCAGAGCCAAGAAAAGGAAAGAGAAGCATCAAGGGCCCCAGTATCCCCTTCAAAGCTATTTCCCTTCTTATAGATGACTTCAAACTTGGCCCTATCTCTTAAGATGTTACTTTTCTTTCTTAGTTCAATGAGAAGAAAGATATGTAATAGTGTTTAGACAAAATATCATGTCTGCATCCTATACTATGATTAACTACTCTGAAGACAATATGCAATGTATTAATAATTATAACTGTCCTACTAACTTGTTTTAAAACAGTATCATTGTTATTTCTTTCTTTACAAAATTAATTTAAAGAAAAAAAGATGTTACTTTTCAGATAGTGTCACAGCCTTGACACAAAGCCCTTATCATGTGTGATCTTTTGGGGACACTTGATCAAACCATAGCTGATGACTATAAGGAAAGCTTCATTATCAACAAATTCACATTCAGTAGGCTTCTGATTCTGCCTTAATTACTGCATGTTATCGTGTATTAGCCAGGTGTAATAGCGTTTGCCTGCAATCCCAGCAATCAGGAGGTTGAGGTAGGGGATAGCCAAAAGTTTGAAGCCAGTATGGTCTACAGAGTAAGTTCAAGTTTGGTCAGAACTGCATAGCATGACCCTGCCTTATAACAAGAAAAGAGAGTGAGAGTAAAGTCAAGTACTATAGATTTTAGCTTTTCCATTCCATTTATCCAGCATCCCACAAAACTATATATAGAGATATTTTAATTTAGAAACTAGGGTACTGAATTTATTTAGAAGGGAAATTTCTGGACAGTCTCTTCTGTGTCCTTAGTTCAAACTTAGCTTTAAGTAAGTTCGTGTAATTTTTTTTTTTTTTTTTTTTTTTTTTTTTTGACCAGGGATTGAACTCAGAGACTTGTGCTTGCCAGGCAGGTGCTTATGCTGCTGAGCTATCTCCCCAGCCTAAGTTGTTGTAATTTTTATATAGTTACTCTCCCAAAAGCATAAAAATAGATGAAGAAAACAGTTATATGTTTTCCAGGAAGGTGTTATAGAAATGACATACAATGCAGACTACACCCACTATGGAATTCCTGGATTTCTCACAAATGATCAAATACTACAGATCCACAGTGACCTATGCAGGCATAGAGAAGAGTAGTGATAGCACATGTGGGATTTTTGTTTCAGAAGATAAAATCAAGTGTGAAGTGCATCAGAATCCTATGCTGAAAGGATGGGAGAGTCCAGGCTTCAATCACCTTTATCTCACCATGCACTTCGGACCCTGCACAGACAACACATTCCTTTGCACATACGGAAAGCCTGCCTGGTTGAAATTTGCTGCATCCTGATTTTTATGTGCTGATACCTACAGTATTTTCAGGGGAGAGTATTCTAATACTGCATCTACTCACAGGACTGTGCAGACTCAAGTCCCTTCCTTTAACAGCAAGATGCTTGTTCTTGTTCTTTTCCTTCTCTGCCACATGTTTGCTTCTAAAATACCCAATTTCTTTCTCAGAAGACAGCTTGCTACTTTATTGGCACTAATGTAAATTCTTGACAAACAACTAACATAAACTCCTTACCAACATGTAGCATATGTTTCAAAACTATATTAGATGTGTAATATTTCTGGTGCACATATTTAGAGTACTAATCTTTGTCTCCTGAGTTGTGTGACAAGTACAAATAAACATTTTTTATTAGTCATTGTGTGCCTTACTTTTTTACAAAGATTCATTTATCTGTTATTGACTTAATATTTGGCAAAATAAGAATCTTGGCAAGAAATAAAAGTTATGATGTTAGTAATTTTTTGCATTGCATTTTGGTTGTTTTATATCCTGAGTTATGAATCTGGTTAATGCCACAATATCAGCTATTTTGAGAGACTGAACTATTAAGACATCTTTTCTAGAAGGAAACACTAAATATGATTTTATAGCCTGACTACATTGTGAGACTCTTACAGTTAACTTCTAGAATTACACACACACATGCGCACGCACGCACTCACCCTCCAGCAGTCTCCTTATAATATATTTTAAAAAGATAACATAAAATACTCAGGAAAAGCATAAAATTCATTATTAAGAGCT
Source organism: Octodon degus (assembly GCF_000260255.1). Lineage (NCBI taxonomy): Eukaryota > Metazoa > Chordata > Mammalia > Rodentia > Octodontidae > Octodon > Octodon degus. The sequence goes on along the minus strand of NW_004524589.1, from coordinate 6,313,532 downwards.
GCATTAGTAGAGTAAGAGACAAAGAATCACTTATCATTTGTTTTCTACAAAAGAAGAATTAAGATGATTTATATTTTATAACACAAAGATAATGATTTTTAGTCTATAAGAAAACAGAAAGCATTATCTACTGAACAGTAGCCTGAAATGGAATACACTTTTCAAAGTACCACAGGCTGTGTTGAAAGTAGTGGAAGTTGACAGGGTCTGGTCCCCTCTGAAACTGGGCAATGCATATTTTCCAGCTTACAAAAAAGAACAGATCAATACTAGTCAGAGGCTGAAGTAGGCAGTGGTCTGTTTAGAAGAATAAATGAAACAGATTATACCATTGCTCTGTGAGCAAGCTCCTCTTCAATGTGAGAGATTTTTGAAACATAAATTTAACTCCAATGAACAAGTTGTGAACTATAATTTCCAAGATAAAGGAAGGCTGCTAGATATAAGTGATCCTTTGAAGGACTTTCATTTCAATATAAATTTTATAAATGCTGCAGCTCGAGCTTCTAGAATTCTCAATTATAGGAAAGAAACTGAACCGCTTTGGACAGTTAGTAGATAATTTTCTTATGCAACATCTAAATGTCAAAGGCAGAATAATTATTAAGGAAGTCATTCATGAAAACTGATCTTTAGATGGCACAGCTTCTTTCAGACAGGAGTAGCACCCTAACTGATAGGGCACTATATTAGGGTTTGTTCTTCAAAAGACACAGACCTTAAAAGTACAAGTCACTATGTCTGATATTTTTGTAAAACCCATAACCCATCAAAAGCAAGCTTTCCATTATAAATCTTCAAAGTTAAAGAAAAATACAAATACAGGTGTTCATAAGAAGTACTCTAAATTTACTTAAGAGTAGCAGTTTAAATTCTTGAGATGTCCCA
>NW_004524589.1:6311967-6312544 GCF_000260255.1 Octodon degus | reverse complement strand
AGGGGAGAGCAGAGCAGAGAAGAGAAAAGAGAAGAGAAAAGAGAAGAGAAAAGAGAAGAGAAAAGAGAAAAGAGAAAGAGTAGTTCACATGGGTTCTTCTGAATTGTGTTGTCTCATGACATTGTGGTAAAGCCACAAGACACATCTGTAGTCTCATGTGAGGGTCTAAGTTACATAACACTTGCATGATTATTTTCTAACTTTTGTCAATATTGGGTTGATGTTTTTAGTCACTTTCCTTCTTGTTGCCCAAAGAATGAGCCTATGAAAATTCTTCTCCATAAGCCAAATATGCCTTATTTTATAATCTAATATTGAATGATATAATTATTGTTATCATTCATTTTTAAAATTTTCTATTCATTTTAACGAGAAAAAATAGCAATGAAACAGTTTCAAAACAGGTTAGTATGACAGTTACAATGATAAATACATTGCATATTGTTGTTTTCATAGTAGATATTCAGAGGACAAGATGCAGACATGCTATCCTGTTTAAAAAATATTATTACAAATCTTTCTTCTAATTGAACTAATAGAAGATAGCTGTATATCTATCCTATTTTATATATATATA
>NW_004524589.1:6311048-6311867 GCF_000260255.1 Octodon degus | reverse complement strand
TTCTTGAGAAAAAATAGCAATGAGACAGTGTCAAATCCGATTAGTAGGACAGTTTCAATAATTAATAGATTGCATATTGTTGTCCTCTTTACAAGCACTATTACAACAAATCTTTATATTCATTGAATTAAGAGAATGTAGCTGTATATCTATCCTAACTATTTTGAATATATAGATACAAAATGGTCATTCATTTCTATGCTCTTGAATATTATAAGTGTGTTAATGCAGCAAAATATTCTAAAAGAGTCCAGTAGTCAATAATAGCATGGAGTCTTCCACTTCACTGGCAAAGTCAGAAATTGTTGACCTGAGTTCCCCACAGTTCAACATAACAGCATGGCTTTACTTCTTATAATTTGTTTTTATACTTTTCTGCTGAATGGTTAATACCAAGATAAAGCAAGACTTATACACCAAAAGTGGTAGCTTTTGGATCTGATAAGGTCAGTGAAATCCCCTCAGGATTTATCCTGAGATCCTGTACCACAGATTGTAGAATCTTTGTCAGTGTCAGCCATGTGGAAGAGTCACGGCCATTGCTTGGCCAATGTGCTCTCTGTGAAAGACTGAGAGAATGTTTTCTCTTCATGTGACTCACCTTTGGCACACTCTACATGATCGATCACTTTCTTCTTTGGCCCCATAATCTCCTTGATCAGAAAATTGGAGACACTACCGAGTTATGTAATGTTACAGTACAAGTTCTCATATGTTCTGAGTCTTAACTGACCTATGCAACAAGAGTTGTAGCTTTTGGGTCTGAGAAGGTCAGTGAAATCCCCTCAGGATTTATCCTGAGATCCTGTACCTCAGATT
>NW_004524589.1:6309167-6309673 GCF_000260255.1 Octodon degus | reverse complement strand
ACAGGTGTGCACCACCATGACTGCACTTAGTCCCCAGCTCAGCGCGCCCTCTGGCTGGGGTTGGCACGGCATGTGTGAACAGGGATCAATCCCTGGTCCCTGTGCTTGCCAAAGCAGGCACTTAGTCCACTGAGCTACTGCAGTGGCCCACAGCATTGTTTCTGAATCAAAGAAAATAGATAACTAAAAACTAATTAAAATTATATCTAATAAACTAAGTAAAAACTCTATCTCAGTATATAAATACCAAAAGATGCAACTTGCAGAGATAGGTATCCAAAATAGGTGTGAATATCTTACAAGTAGACTAAAGCTTGTGAGAATTTGGGGTCAGGAGCAACACTGAGATACTGCTATACACTCACTTGAATAACTTCATGATAACTCTTGCAATGTTAAATCTTGGTGCAGATACTCACCTACAAGATCTCTCTAATACTGTTGATAAGAACCAGAATGGACTACCTTGAAAAGCTAGTGGAAATTTTCTAAGTTAAGAAAAATGT
>NW_004524589.1:6306444-6309067 GCF_000260255.1 Octodon degus | reverse complement strand
TTATATTGGATATATAATTTTCCATGAAAATGCATATACATTTTCACTAAAAGTTATGAGGACAATTATCATTATATAATTATAATTGCCAGAAACTGAAAAGAACCTGGTTATCCAACAAAGATAAAGTGGCTAAAAATTTTGAGTAACATGATATACTTTGTAAAGATGGGAATTGCACCCAAAATAATGCTTGACTAATGAAATCAACTTGGAGAGAATGCTGGGCCCATTATTCCTTTACATAAAGCACAAAATTAGAGGAATGCATTTGTGAATGAGAAGGCATCAGACTGCCTTGGAGAATGTCCAGTGCTGTGTCTAGAACAAGGCAAAGTATGGCTTCATGGGTGCCAGCGATGCAGTCCCTCACCCACGCGGCACTTAAATGGGTTCAGATTGCATTAGTGCATAGAGATACAGGTTGTGAATAATATTTGTTCCTTTCTGTATATAAATATTATTCGCAAACCTGTACATTTCTATGATGGTCAAATTATTGCTGAAAACCACACAAAGACTTTGTTGCAGGTAGATGATAAATTACAATACAGATTGAATTTAAAGACCTTCTAAATTTCTCTTGTCAATGTTATTCATTGGGAAAGTAGAACTTGATTTGGATGTATTTAAATAATTCTTAAAGTCATAATCTCAAAATTCACCTTAGCTTTTCAGTTAGAAGATAAAATCTGTCTTGCATTAATCGGAAATTCATTAGAATCTCAATTTAAGTGACTATTTTTAAAGAACTTATCAATTTTATTCATGCTTATCATTCTTGGAATTTTGATTCATAATTTTATTGCAATCTAAGCCTATCTCAAAGCTCTAGTTAAAATGTTAAACCCTGGGATGTCAAAAGTTATGTTTTTAAGTTCCTATTTTGAAACAATGGATAAATTTTGAATTTCCTAAACCAAGGAGAATGGAGAAAATGTGCCAGTTCAAAATGTTATATCTAGGAATATCTTTCTCTATATTACATTTCTAAAACACACTCAACTGAAGTATACACATCATGCAATTAAGTTACCAGAATTATCTAAGATTATTCAAAAATTGTTCTGTACAGGACCATTCACCTGACAAAATAGGCTATGAACCAAATGAAGTGTGACTAATCCAAATCAAGATCTATTTCAAGGGTAGAATTCAAAGTGGGTTTTGAAGCCCTACTATAAAACAAAAGTAAAATATCAAAGTAAATATAATATAGTGAATATTAAATTGATTATATATTGATGTGCAACATTGTGTACATATTATTAAAACATGTTCTTAAAATATCTTTACATGCTTTATTGTTCTAAATGTCTTGTTTTAAGTTGTGTGGATCTTACTCAGGGCCTTTTATGAGGTAGACACAGTCCTTACAAGGGGCTTACATACCCAGTCCTATTTCCTTTTCCTTACTATCTATGAAAGAGAGTAAAATTGCCCAGGTGATGAAAAGCACTGTATATTTCCTAGATAAATAACAATATGTTGCATTTCTAGAATAATAGAAGAGAAGATGTTGAATATGTTATTTTTATCTATCAGCTAAATCCTTCAATAATACCCAGAAATAACTTCCTTCACCAATATTGAGAATTTCATTAATAAGGAAATATTCCTTTAAAAGCTCAAAAAGAAAGATTTTGGAATCCTTCAGTGCAGATGGTAATTGCAACCACTGAGTTCTTGATGCAATGATCCAGTGAGCCCAGTTTTGCAAGACCACCAGTGGCTGATCATCACACTAAATTTACTGTTACTATTATTACTACTATTTTTTATATTGAGTACAGGGTCTACAGGGTCTCATTACGGAGATTGGACTCCTAGTGATCCGCTTGTGTTCAACCTACCAAGAGTTGTGATTACAGGCTCATACCACCATGCTCAGTCTCAGTCACCCTCTCAGAGAGCCCCAAGGACAGGGCTGGCACCCCACGCTGGGGATCAAACTCTGGCCACTGAGCTCTGCCTAAGCAGGCACTTTAGTCCAATGAGCTACCTAGCTGGCCCTTGTCACACTAACTTTAGTGGGCAGTAAAGTCGGAGCACAGACCTCTGCCTTAGAGTATTTGATTTGTCCTTAGCATGCAGCCTTTCCTATAAGGCACCAGCAAAATTTTGTCTCTTCCAGTCCATAATGTATGGTTAATACCAAAGAATACAAGCTTGAGAGACATAATTATTAGGTTTCTTGGGTCAGTGAGATAGCTCCACGGTTAAGCGTCTACTTTGGAAAGGGCAGGGACCAGGGTTTGATCCCAGGCCCCGCATCCCATGCCAGCCTGACTCCAGAGGGCACTGAGCATGCAAACGAATCTGGGTGTAGTGGCGCACGCCTGTAATCCCAGCACTGGGGAGGCTGAAAACAGAAGGATCACTGTGAGTCTGAGCTGTGTAGTGAGACTCTGTGCCAAATATATAAAAAATGAAGAAAAAAAAAGTAGGTTTCCTGATTTTGAATCTTCAGTTTAAAATAAAGGCAAACTAATTCTACCTGAAGGGATGAAGACATTCTCTTCTTTTTCTCACACTAAAACTTCATACAGGCATCTCACTAGTCTCTCTCATGCTAGTCGCAGAACTTCCTTTCTTTAAAGCATTACTTTGGAAAATCTGAGAT
>NW_004524589.1:6304541-6306211 GCF_000260255.1 Octodon degus | reverse complement strand
TGCAACCTGACAATGTCCTTCTCCAGTCTGTGGGAGGCATTATTTTGAATTGTAATTATCAAGGGAAACTGACTCTCTTTCTTCCTGTTTCTCTGGGAGGGTAAGAATCTAACAGATTTTGCAAGAGGGCAGGAATAGGCATTTTCTTCTAGGCTATGAAAACTGCTGTCTTGTTGGAAGTTACCTTCCTGCTATACCAGAAAATATACTTTCTTTGTAAGTAAAGCAATTAACAGATGGAAATCACCTATAATCCACCCACATTAAATCTTTGTACCTCTTTTACTCTTTACCTAGTGAAATTGAGTTCAGATATCCTCTCTCCTATTTAAGTGATATTAAATAAGTCCTTTGTTTAATTATATTGTCCTATATAAATTTTGGCTTGACAAAGATTTTGCACTGGGCCAGGGAGATAGTTTAATGGCTTATGCACCTGCCTAACAAGTGAAAGGTCTGGAGTTTGAAGAAGAATCCCTGGTACCAATAATAATAATAATAATAATAATAATAATAATGTCATTGTTTTAGATGCATAGATTAACCGCTAATCAGTGGTCTTATTATGTTACAGAACTAAAATACAATAACAGACAGAAGAAAGTGGAGGAGAAGAGAGGAGAGGGAGAGAGAAAAGAGAAAAGAGATGAAAAGAAGGAGAGGGAGAGGAAGAGAGACAGAAGGTTAAAGATCATTTCACTTTCTATTTATTTTTTTAATCTTGTAAGTGTGAGAATGGTTATACTAGACACTCATAGGGTATTTTCTTAGGCACACTGTATCAATATTTGAGTTATAAGGTGACTAAGAGCTACAGCAATCCAGTATAAGCAGTACTACTGAAGACTTCCACTACTCCTGAAGGAAGATTTGAGTGCTGCTAGAAGGCGTGGAATACTAGCCTTATGACACAAAGTCAGGTATCTAGTGCAGAAGAGCTGAGCACCAGATAAGCATTAAAAAAAGGTGGAAAATGAACATGAGAAAAGTAATTGCAGAGGGTTATTGCTAAATTTAAGTAGAGCTTAGTGACTAGATAAGGGAACAAAAGACATATTAACAACTTGTATTTTTTCTTCTGATCTCAGATTCACACCAATCCTTCGCTGCTCTACAATTTGCCTCCAATAAAATTTTTCCTAGAGGCCCATTTATGTGGTATTGGAAAGAGGGAGAATTGAGAAATCATGCATTTTCTTTCATGTTCTTTCACCAGCAAGTCTGAGGTGGGTAATTGCGGTTGACAGCAATTTTCAGCTGCATGAGTCTAGTAGCTTCATGCAGTGACAGATCTCAGCTTGTGGTTCCAGCAGTTGGGGCAACTTTGAACCTCTCACACAACAGAGCTGTGCTGTGATTGTGGATGTTCTCTGTAGAACTTTCCTTTGGTTCTACTGTTCCTGCAGAGATTTGTCCCTGTAGCCAGTATTTTTGTGGTAGATACACTATGTCTAAAATGAGCATAGTGTAGCACAGACAAGAATTTTGTAGTGGATCTAATTCCTCTAGTATTCAAATTGAGATATGTATGAAACTAATGGAATTCTCATATTTTGTTACTAATATCAAATGGATTTATAAAAAGCAAAAATGGAAAAAGCACATGAACCATCTCACATCGAATTATGTTTTACCTCACATCGATTTATGTTGCAAATCAATATTTTAAT
>NW_004524589.1:6302247-6303766 GCF_000260255.1 Octodon degus | reverse complement strand
AAAAAGCTATTCATTTCACAGTGCTTTAAAAAGGCTATAATGTTCAATAAGTTATTATTTTGAAATATTCTTATTTTATGTAATGTCAAATTGCTTTTCTGAAAGAAGTATAATATTATCGAAGAAAATTAATTTTTAGGAGATTGCATATAGAATTACAAGTAAAAAAAGGGCAACGTTTGGAACTCTGCAGAAAGCTTAAGTAAGAATTTCATTTTAGACAACATAAAGGAAATGTTTAACAGGCAAAGTAGCATGCTGTGCAGGGTGATGCATACCTGTAATCCCAGCACTTGTGAGACCGAGGCAGGAAGCTGACTCAGAGTTCAAGGCTAGCCTGAACTGCATAGTGAAATCTTGTCTCCAAAAGACAATAAAGAAAAAAATAGAGTTTAGTCTCACTATCTGTCTGAATATCACACATCTTAGACATAACATGGAACAGGTATTTTACATCAAAAAAATAGAATCAGAAAAATTGTTAGATGCTTCTTTGAAATTTCCCAGAATTATGGACATTAAAATATTATAGAATTGCATGAGATCCAAGTCAATTTTACCTTGCCTTTCTGGGTCCAGTTTATTTACTTGAGTACCAATTCCTTAGGCTCATGATGCATCGATTGATCTAATATGCAACTCTTCAGCTATATATCAAATGAATCAAAACTCTAGAAATGTTCATAGCCAGAGGGGTTAATGCTAAATCGATTTGACCCTTCAATACATTGTGTCTGAAATTTTTAGATTCTTATTTAGAACAGTGCAAATGATTTGGCAAGGAAGTGTTTCTGCGTACAGATGTCAGGCGCATCATAGGCAAATAAGTGTTTGGATCATGCACTGTTGGAGAGTATGTATCTTAGAAAAATGTTAAGAACATTAACATAGAAATAATTTTAAGTGCTGAGGATAGAGTCCAGTAGGAGAGTGCTTTCTTGTAGGAGTGAGAATCCAGGTTCACAGTCCCACACCAAAGAACTTTTCAAGTAAAACTGTATTTTCTTTTGTTGCAGTTTTTATGGAAAAGAAAGGTTAAAAAAATTCTATAACAAAACAATAGTAGAAGAACAACAGTTAATACATTGCATGCTATGTTTACGACAGAAGCTCAGAATAAAAGATATGGGCATAAAAATATCGCCAATTGATATTAACACAAACCTTTCTTTTTACTGAACAGATACACTAATTGTATAACTGATTTGCATTTTTCCCTTTTCCTTTCAATCTCTCTCCCAACCTAGTTCTTTTTTCCTTTTTAACAATCACTTCCTATTTCATAATACTTATTGCGTATTATAGATCTTACTTAGTCTTTTAGTTTCTCAAACCAGAGACAGTATGACTTTTATGCATGTGACTTTGATTTATTTCAGTTAGGAGTATGATCTTAACTTGAATACATTTACTTATAAAAGTATCAAGTTCATCCTTCTTATGGTAGAGTAGTACTCCATTGTATGAAAATACCACATCCTTTGTAACCATTCCTCAGTTGACAGATATTTGGATTTTT
>NW_004524589.1:6299331-6300312 GCF_000260255.1 Octodon degus | reverse complement strand
TTTATAAAATGTATTTCTTCTTTCAAAGAAGCAAATCTTCAATTTATTAATTCTTTGTGTTGTTTTCTTAGTCTAAGTTGCATTAATTTCTTCTATTATCTTTACAACTTCTTTCATAGTTTGGGTTTTGAACTTGATTTGCTCTTCTTTTTCAAGAAGCTTGAGATGCAACACTAGGTTGCTTACTTATGCTCTTTGGTTTTCTTCATTTGAGAATTCATAGTTATTAATTTCACTCTTAATACTGATTTCTTTGCTTTTCACTGGTTCCGGTAGCTTGTAATTTTATATTTGTTTAATTATAGGCATTGTTAGTTTCTTATGTGACCCGTTGGTTGTTTGGGAATGTGTTACTTAGTTTCCATGCATTTTTTGATCTTTTGCAGTTTCTTTTACCATTAATTTCAGTTGGGTCGAACTATGGTCAGATAGTGTGCAGGACATAATTTCCATTCCTGTGTATTTACTTAAGCATGTTCTATGGGCTAGTATATGGTCTACTTTAGAGAAAATCCTAAATAAAGCCGAGAATAATGTATACTTATTTGTTGGGTAGAACACTCTGTAAGCAGCTACACAGTCCATTTGTTCATATTTTTGGTTCAGTTCAGATATCTCTTTGTTAATTTTTGTCTAGCTTACCTATTTATCACAGTGGGCTATTAAGGTCCTACATTACAGTTGTACTATGGCTTATTTTTTTCATGTCTATTAAAATTAATAGTTGGATAATCCCATATTTGGTGCATACATATTTTGATTGTTATATTTTCCTATAACAATTCATATAATAATCTTCATATAACAATACATATATATGATTGTTATGTCTTCATCTTGAAAATGTCCCCTAAAAGGTATGTAATGACACTTTTTTGTTTTGATCATTCTGGGTTTGAAGTTCACATTGTCTTTAAACAGAATAGTTACTATTGATTTTTTCCTGGTTTCCTGTTGCATGGAGCAGTGTTTTGCATCTTT
>NW_004524589.1:6298099-6299074 GCF_000260255.1 Octodon degus | reverse complement strand
TTCTTTCTTTCTTTCTTCTTTCTTTTTTCCCACACTAGTGGGAAAAAAAAAAGCATCCTGAACTCAGGACCTTGCACTTGCCAGGCAAGCACTTATTCTACTGAGCTATCTCCCCAACCCTTAATTTATTTCTTATACATAGCATATTGTTAGATTTTGATCCTTGATCCACTCTTTCAGTTTGTTTCTTTTGATTGGTGAACTAATACCATTTATATTGATAATTATTACTGTTATGTAGTGGTTTAACTTTGGCATGTTATTTTCTTGCGGTTGGTTTCCTACTTTTTACCTGTTTGATTTTTTGCCCTATCTCATGGTTTCTTTCTGTTGTTGTACTTGGAATTGTTATTTTTACCTCTATTAAGAATATCTCTCAGGCCTGGTAAAATAGCCCAGCAGACTAAGCGCATCTGTTTTGGCAAGCATGGGGACCAGGGTTCTATCACTGGTGGAGCTGAAAACAGGAGGAAGAGGAACACTATGATTCCAAGGTACATAGTGAGACCCTATGTCAAATATATAAAAATTAAAAAAAAAAGAATATCTTTCAGTACCCTTTGCAGGTTTGGTTTGGTGATCATGAATTTCTCCAGCTGTTGTTTGTGATGGAAGTATCCTATTTCTCTATTAATTTTGAAAGATAGCTTTTCAGGATACATCAATCTTGCTTAGAAGTGATTTTTTTCACTTAAAGTACTTGAAGTATTTTAAAACTTGAAGTATTTTACTTTAATATCTCCCTGACTTTAGAGTCTGTGTTGAGAAGTCCACTGAGATTGTGATAAGTTTTACTTTTTAGATGATCTGATAATTTTCTCTTGCAGAATTTTGTATTCTTTGGGTGAACCTCTGGGATCTTGATTGTTATATGCCTGCACAAACATTTATTGTGGTATTGGCTATATACAGAATATATATAATATATTATTATGTATATGTGTATATATACAGAATACAGAATACACACACACA